>NC_058404.1:45988516-46112647 GCF_002201575.2 Neomonachus schauinslandi
GAAAGAAAGAAAGAAAGAAAGAAAGAAAGAAAGAAAGAAAGAAAGAAAGAAAGAAAGAAAGAAAGAAAAAGAAAGAAGAAAAGAAAAGGAAAGAAAAAAAAGAAAAAAGAAAAGAAAAGAAAAGAAGGAAGGAAGGAAAAGCATTCCCTCCATCTTTCCCATTAGGTCCTACTCCTATTCACAACACCCCTTCTAGGCATAAAATATGGATACAAAGACACATGGCTAGACCCAGAATAAGAAGGGAAAGCTTGGCTTAGAAGGCACTAATTTATCCAAGCAGAACATTCTCAGTTCCAATCATAGAAATGTGTTTGTTTGCAGGAGGTGGAGGGTATAGAGGTAGGGCAAGAACCCCAGAATTACAAAGGTTGGACTTATCAGAAAAGTTTTTATGAACAAAGTGAGACCAACTTGATCTTGATAGAGGAAAAAAATGGGGATACATTAAGGAGCTTAGAGTACATTTCAGAGAAAGGTAACATTTACATAAGAGTAATAAGGTACAATATTAATGGATTGTGGGCATCATGTGCTGGGGAGCAAGGCAAGATGGGGTTGAATGAGTGGATGAATCCACTTAACAGAAGACCTAGGTAGAAATATTTAAATTAGATGTAGCCAGCAATAGGAAACATTGAGGTTATAAGCTAAACATGGCTAGACCACGGGAGAAATTCTGATTTAGCAATTTCAATTGATTTAACTGGATTTTGGAGCTGTGATGGTGCTAACCTCAAAATGACCATAATAGACCTCCAGGAAGATGTGGAAACCAGTAGAAGCCAAGCTAATTTTTCCAGTAGGGCTCATGAGGAAATACTGAAATCTTTAGTTAAGGGATCTTACAGAGAGTTATGGTGCTTTTTTAAATCTTTGTTCAGCAGAGAGATGACAGATAAATAGGCCTTTAACACAATTCTGAACTTGAAAACTGCAAAGCTGTCAAAGTGTCCAGAAACTCATGCAGAAGCAGTTGCTACACAAGAAAATTCCTTTAATTTCCATTTCTTGAAAAATGAGTCCATAATAATTCTTCAGGCCCATGCTACATCTATTATGACACATTGCTTGATTTGCAGTCTAGAAGAACCGCTAATGTAGAAAAGAGCAAAAAGATGGAAATGACCAGAATTGGCTGCAAACAAAGTCCATTTGGCACAGACTCCAATAAGATCACAGGTCATAAAATGGTCCAAACTTTTGGGTCATCTAAACAGTCTGTGTATGATTTTTTTCTTTTTATCTCATAGAAATACAAAATTAGTGGAGGGGAAAATTAATATACGTTTGAACATTTAAGAGGGGCCAAACTCTGTGCTATATGCTTTGCATTTCCTCATTTAATAACAGTTTTATTAAGCCCAGGGGTGTTAAGTGGTTTGTTCAGGATCACACAGCAAACGGTTTTAAAGTAGGATGCTCCATCTTCAACAATCATATGCTACCCACCTGGCATAAGTGTGCAGAAATAGTCTGAATGTGTATATATGTTCAACCAGATAGATCTGAGTTTTCTTCCAAGAATTTTCAACAGGTGTGCTACAGAGCTAAATTCCTGCCTGCTTGCAATCAGTCCTATATCTCTCTGATCTAAATCAAGCCTCTAATTAAAGGAGATCCACCCCCATTTTTTTCCTGACACTTTCAAGTGGTTTCCTTATTTATTTGTGTTCCTTCATTTGTGTATGTTTGAAAGAAAATAAGATTTGATGTCATTTATTCATTTATATTTGTATATATTTTAGCATCTCCTATATGCAAAGTGCTAACAAGAACCAAAAGAAAAATAAAATTGCAATCCTTTACTCAAGGAGTTTTTAAAAAGGTAGGGAATGGACAATTATGTTGTGACCTCTACCTCTAATACTGTATAAATGTGGAATATTGTATGTTGAAAGTAACCCTGGAAAATGTATCATGTTGAAGTGATAAATTGTATGTTGTGAAGTATTTGAATGCCAGGTGTAAAGTACTTGAAATTTGCCTGAGCACTGGGGAGTCATTTTAGAGTTTTCAGTATCCCTTAAATTTGTGTCGTTTCCAAATACAATTGTGGGATTATCAAAAATTCCAATATATATGTAGAATAAAAACATTGAATTTAGAACTGGAATATGCTTTTAAAATCACCTTGTTCCATTCTGTCAATTGTCAAGGAGGACGTTCAAGTTCAGGGAGGTGAAAATTACTTACCTGCATCTGAGAGGGTCTGTGTCAGACTTCTTTCTAAATTTGAATTTATTAGTAGATTGTCATTGAACTGAATGTCCATTTATTTAACTCACAAATCAGCATTTCATAGGATCTTTGTGACCACTGATTCATTATCATACTGACGGAGTAAACAGCTGAGTACCCATGCTAGGTTCCATGCATGAGAAAAGCAATAGCAGGGCCCTGCCCCTGAAGAACTTCGTTAAGATGGAGGAGGCTGAAATGCCAAGGAAGGCATTTGCTGATACATTTGGATTCACAGGGTGTTGGGAGAGCACAAAAATGTATTGCGGTATCTTAATACCCAGCGGGCTTTTCAAAATACATGGATATTTCATAAAAACATTCCACGTGAAATGCCTATTAAATACAGATGACTTTGTTGTAAAATCCTCAAGGTCTAGAACAACTCTATGAATGAAAGGTCCAGGCAACATTCCCATCTGGAAGAAAGTTGTGTGTGCTTTACTCCTCAGGGACTGAGCCCCCTGCTTTGCCAACAGCCAACACTCCAGGGACGGCCTAAGCTACATTCGCACTCAGGAAATGACAGAGCCCGGTTTGTTGTCTGCTCTGAAAGCTCAGAGCTCTTCTTTAGCAGCTGGCCTATTTGCTGAGCTGCAGAAAATCTCTCCTTCATGAAGGAATTTCATTTCACAAATTCGAAGAGTGGTTCAAGGCTATCAAGGTCATTGGGCCATTTCCTTCATTTTTTCAGGAGAGGAAAGTGACACTCCCAAAGGCTCAGTGATGTGCTAGCTAGCAAGCAGATGCGACCGGATCCTTGGGCACCCGGGGCTTGTCCAGCATTGCGTAGACTGCACCATGTTTCTTTGACATCTTCTCCAATGTAATTTTCCAGTTATGAATGAACTTAGAATAATCCATTATGGAGCAGTGTCAAGAAGAGTTTCATCTATTCATTCAACACTATTCTGGGGCCAAATGGATTTTTATTCCAAGCGTAACAGCTAGGATGAGAAAGAATGGCATTCACAGGGTTTCCTCTTCCTTTGTGACAACTTTGCTGGGATGCGCCTCTTGTTAGCCTGTGTCTTATACTGAGCCCTGCCCACTCTAATGATTTAGCATTTAAAACTTAAGGAAAAATAGATGGAAATGCTGCTAGACACTTTGCCTATGTTATTTCATTCAGCCCTCACAAATCTCTGAAGAGTGTGTGTGTGTGTGTGTGTGATTCTTTATTATGTAGATTAGAAAACTGACCTATGAAAGATAATCTGTCCAGGTCTTATACTTGGTAAATGGCAAAGCTGAAAATAAATTCTGATCCTTCTGAACCCAAATCCATACTCTTTATACTGCACCAATTTACTCATAGAATGCATCAACTCTGCTCCTAAATTAAACAGAAACAATTCCTTGCTTTCATGCCAGGTAATCATATGTATATAGTTCTGGGTTTAGGATGAACAGAACTGTGCTTAAATTTATATAGTATTTTGCATTTCCCAAATGTTTTGCCTCCTTTTTTATTGCTTGGTGGATGAAGAAAATCTTTAGAAGCAATTTCTGCAAGTCATAGTGGTTTAAAAAAAAAAAAAAGGCAAGGCGCAGGGCCCTGAGCAGTGATGGCTCTGGCATTGTATGGCCTCAGAGAGGGAAGGATTACAATGTTTAAAGTTTCCTGGGGTTTTGTCAATGTCCTAGTTTCATTAGCCTGTCAGTCTCAAGTATAAAATTGATACAGAATTTCCAAGGCATTGAGAACTAGTCTCTAAAATACCAGGTCTCTCTGCTAAAAAGCAAAATGAAAACTGTTACAAACATAGATCTGGGAGTCACAGGACCTAATGTTTGTGATTTGTGTAAGTCTCATTACTGCCACTGAAATCTCAGTGATTCTATGCAACCTAATGGCCATCAGCCTTAAGCCACCTAACATTGTATAAAGTAATAAAAATCCACTGGGGTAGGAAAGCAGAAGGTGTTGCTGTGTTACAACCTTTCTATACAATAGTCAGCACACCGGCCACTTTCACAGCCTTTCCCTTTGGCTGTCTTGATTATGCTGTGTGAATTTACTCACACACAGCATAGATGCTAGTCTGGTTTATACTGCAGGGGCATCTGGTTAGCAACACCAATTCTCCAGAGACACTAGTCTCTTCATTCCCAGAATTCAATACTTGCTAGTGGTATATTTAAACAACACAGAGGTGCTGCAAGGGTGAACTAAGATGTGGGAGTTTGTCTTCTCAGTTCCCTCCAGCTATAGGAATAGATAGACTGCAAAAGTTTACTTAGATCAGGAGCAGAAAACAAAACAAGAAATGGAATAGCGATAAAAGACTTCCACCAGCAGGTTGGAAAAAGTTGCAGGAACAAATTCTTCTATGGAATGCTGTGGCTAAAATCTACTGGATTACAACTAAAGTCTAAACCAGGAGCTTAGAAAAATCTGAATTAGCCCCTAGTTGAGCACTGACTTTTTGAGCAATCTTAGAATCAAAATCTGAACTTGGGTACCTTTCCATAACTGTAATTTGGGGCATATATCTCTATATACTAACAACTTGTCTTGCTTATATTTCTCACCTCTAGAACACAGTTCAGTGTCGTAGAAGATAGTAAAGTTAGGTTTATTGGATAAATTAGAATTTGATCTACTTACTGCCTGTGGCACTCAGACATCATTAAGAGGCAGGATATACGGTGGTTAAGTGTATAGATTGGGCTAGAAAGCCTGTGTCTGAACCTTAACTACACCACTTACACATGTTAACCTGGTCCAGTGTCATTGTCTGTCTGTGCCTCATTTTCCTCAAATGTAAATGTAAAAATAGTACCCATCCCATAAGGTTATTCTAATAATTGAGTTAATATATATAAAGCAATTAAGACAGAGCCTGCCCATAGAAACCATTAGTATATGTCAGCAAATACTACGTTAAAAAGAGCTTCATGAACTGTATGATTCCCTATTTTCACTCTCTTCCACAATATTCTATTAAATATATTTATGAATACTGAAATGCCAGTGAAGAGCAGGGAAAACTGAAGGCAAAGATTAATAATCAAAGAGCAGGAATAAATATTTGACACATCCCCAGATCCCCCAGGTTGCTCTCATGTCCCAGAGTACAAACAAATCAAAGTATTTTAAGGAAGGTCCTTCATAAGGCACAAGACATTATTCATTAATTCAGGAATTTGAAAATGAAAGGCATCTTCTCCTAACTGTGAAGAGAACTAGAGGGCAGGTATGCTACCTAATTCCCTTGTTTAAATTCATATTGCAGTTTGCATTCTTTTTTGACTAGAATACCCTGATCATAAGATGTTTATTATAAGCTCTGTTTCTGAGGCGATTAATTTGCTGGTACTTCCTCCCGGTGCATACCCACTGCAATTAATTTGCTCGCACTTGTTCCTCACGCACACTCATTAGAGTCTCACTGGGGAAGCACTATTTCTGATTCCATATCTTACATATAACTTAGAGGTTTACCTGTCTTAATTTCACATTCCACTGAGAAAAGAAAATTGTTTCCAAAGGAATAGGCAATAAAATTCCTAATTTTGTCTTTAAAACAGGTAATCTACTTAGAATTAGACCTCCTTGAATACATAGGGTTGGAACACTTTCCAATATCATGGTTATGAGCCTATTCCTGCCCTAACCATCAGGCTTTGCTATAGCTCTTAGCGTATCAGGTGAAGACTCAGCTCTGAACCAAATTAGGCAAAACCGAAGAAGTCTAGAAGGAAACTGGCTTCCTCCCTTAGATAGGATCAAGAATTGGTCTTCCTTGACCAAGCCCATGGACTGTTCTATATGTAGTTATTCACATTCAATTGTCAACTGAGCAGCACTTTTGCACTAACCTCAACCATCAGTTTCCAGACCTTGGCGTGGGCTTCTGTCTCTATTTCCTGATTGGCATTCCAGTTCCTGACGGCATTGGAAATTGCAGGTGAAGCCCAACTGAACTGGATGGGACTCTGACGATACAATTTAAACCTCATTGGTATTTAATCTGGGGACTGCAACTGTCTTCTCTACTGCATTTGTTGGTTTCTATTTTGTTTACACTGAATAGACCACCTGCAAGCATATTGATTTTGTTTGACTAGGTGTATATCCATTATCTAGAAGTTCTCCTTATTTGCACCATCCACAAGAGCAGACTTCTTTGTGTATAAATGACAGCTCAGATCAAGAAATAATTAATGTTGCTTGTGGATAATCTCATTTTACTGCTGCTTGTGGGTAATCTCATTAAGGTTTATTTATGTTCTCAGAGATCAGGACTACATTTGGGTTTGTTAGTTCTGACCTAGCCTATGTCTACTTACTCTGCAACTCCCTCACTGAGAAGCAAAAGATGCTTTATCATGCCCCATAGCAGGGCCTCTTATAGCCATGAGTCATTAAAAATTAGAATTTGTACACACACACATTAGAATTACACATGCACACATATATATGTAGATACAGGTGTAGATGTATGTATACACATCTACGTTTCTGAGTCACTAGGAGATATTTTCTCATATATTCATATGCTCAATCCACTTCTAAGCCATTTGTTTATTTACTCAATCAGTGAAAATTATTTGAGCAACTACAATATGCCAAGCATTGGAAAACAGGGGAAGAATGAAAGATTAAAGAGACATGGTCCAATACAAGAAGAAAAGGAAATTTTGAATAATTTTATGTGTCTTAAAATATCAAAGCTATAGTTTATAAAAATGTAAAAGTTCCCACAAAGTAAGTCCTAGGTCCAACTGCCAAACCAATGAATTCTACCACGTTTAAGTAATTAACTGTTTTAATTCTACACTAATCCTTCCAGTGAGTAGCAAGATGAAGACTTTCCCCCATTTTATTTTATGAAATGAGAAGGACCCTGATGCCAAAATCAGAAAAAGAACATTTCCAAATGGAAAATTATAGGTCAATCAAGAATATGGTTGAAAAAGTCAAAAGCAAAATAGGTTCAAGTAAAATTAATTCAGGTATAAAGAGGATAATACATCACAATCAAGTTGAGTTTGTTCCAGAGAGAAAAGGTTGGTTTTACATTAAAATTTAATCAATATAAATCACCATACTAACAGACTAAAGAAGAAAAATTATATAACCATCTTGATATATACAGAACGTCATTGGATAAAATGTAACACCCATCTGTGACAAAAATTCTTAGTAACGTAGTAATAGAAGGATGCTTACTTAAAGCATCTTTAAAGCAGCTAAAAACACCTACCACAAAATTTATACTTAATGGTTAAAAATATAAAGCTTTACCTCTGCAATGAGAAATGAGACAAGGATCCATCCTACCGCTACTTCTATTCAACACTGTATCAGATGTCTTACCTGGTACATTAAGGCTTGTAAAAGGAAAAGAAGCATGAAGGTGGAGAAGAGGCAGTAATTTTCACTGATAATGTGACTTTTCATTGTTGAATAAACAACAAAATCTACAGATTGTTACAAATTTAAGTGAATTTAATAAAGCCACAAGATGCAAATATAAATTGCATCTCATTATACTAACAATAACTTTTGGGAAATGAAAGTTAAAAAGAAAACATACCATTTACCATAACCACCAAAAATTGCATAATTAAGACATCTAAGAAAAATGGGTAAAACCCTCTACACAGAAAACTATACAATCTTTTTGAAGGAAATGATAAAAGATCTGATGAATGAAGAGAGAGATCATGTTTATGCTTTTGAAGATTCAATATTTTAAAGATCTGCATTCTTTCTAAACTGATCTAGAGATTTGATACAATACAAAATGCTTGAATGTGTGTGTGTGTGTGTGTGTGTGTAAAATAGCAAGCTGATTTTAAAAATTATTTTTCACCTGGAAATGTAAAGAGCTGGAAATGGCCCAGATAAACTTGAAGAGACCAGAATGAGGGAACTTACACTTCCCAATATTAAGAACTTTGTTAATCTACAGTAATTAAGATGGTGTTAGCAGACATTAAGTTTTTTTATGAAAATACAATAATTAAGATAGCCTATAAATATGGAGGGATAGGAAAAAAGAATAATACAGGGCGCCTGGGTGGCTCAGTTGGTTAAGCGACTGCCTTCGGCTCAGGTCATGATCCTGGAGTCCCAGGATCGAGTCCCACATCGGGCTCCCTGCTCAGCAGGGAGTCTGCTTCTCCCTCTCCTGCTCCCCCTCTTGTGCTCTTTCTCTCTCTCACTCTCTCAAATAAATAAATAAAATCTTTAAAAAAAAAAAAAAAGAAGAATACAAACAGAGGGTTCAGAAGCAGAGTCGCACATACACTGACACATGCTAGGACAGTGGGAAAATGGTAGTCTTTCTTTTTTTTTTTTTTTTAAAGATTTTATTTATTTATTTGAGTGAGAGAGAATGAGAGACAGAGAGCATGAGAGGGAGGAGGGTCAGAGGGAGAAACAGACTCCCTGCCGAGCAGGGAGCCTGATGTGGGACTCGATCCCGGGACTCCAGGATCATGACCTGAGCCGAAGGCAGTCGCTTAACCAACTGAGCCACCCAGGCGCCCATTTTTTTTTTTTTTTAAAGATTTTATTGGTAGTCTTTCATTAAACACTGCTGGACCCTTTGATATCTATCTGGGGAAAGGTGAATATTGACCCTTATCTCACTCCATATACAGAAATCAACTGCAGGTGATTTGTAGACCTAATTTTGAAATAATAGAAAAAAAGAATGCATAGAAATCTGTTTACAGTATTGAGGTAGAGAAAGATGTCTTATGCACACACACAAACAAAACCACTAATGATAATGGAAAAGATAGATGAATGGAATAAAATTAGTAATTTCTAGTTGTCAAAACACACCGTTAAGTACATCAAAACACAAGCCACAGCATAGGAGAAGATGCGTGCAAAATATAAAATTTATGAGTGTTTGCATCATAAATATACAAAGGACTCCTATTTATGAATAAGTAAAAAACAGGTAAGTCAATAGAACATTAGGCTAGAATGCTAAACAGGCATTCACAAATGAGATAACCAAATTACCAAAGGACAACAAACATACACAAAGGTGTTCAACTTCATTTCTTCTTCATCAGAGAAATACAAATTGAAACCACAAGGAAATACCACTTACTCTCCAGAATGACTAATATTAAAAGGCTGATAAAATAAAATGCTGGCAAAGAGGTAGAGCAGAGCTCTCATATATTCTCCCGGTGAGATTGCAAATTGGTATAATCACTCTGCAAAACTCTTTGGCAGCATGCTAAAGATGTAACCATGTATGTGTGTGTGTATGTGTGCACGCATGCTTATTTTAAGATGCAGAAATAACACTCCCAAGTTTTTGCCCATGCATACACACATCTGAAGACCATGCACAAGAATATCAAGAATGTGCAAAAATAACAGGCACAAGAATGTCTTTTTAATTTCAAGTCATCGAACAACAGACTGTATTAATTGTGGTGTATCTATACAATAGAATACTACACAGGAATGAAAAACTATGATTTACAGCTACATGCAATATTATAAATGAATTTTCAGGCATAATTTTGAGTAAAAAAAGCCAAGCATAGGAGAACATATACTATATGGTGTCTTTATATAAAGGGCAAAAAACAGAGAAAACTAGCAGGAATAGTGGTTACCTCTGGGGAGAAGAGGAAAACCAAGGGCACACGTGGGTGTCTTTTGGGATACAGATCATGTTCTCTTACAATTGCTCTGTGAAAATACATTTTCACTTTTCTGAATGTATACTATATTGCAATTAGGTATTATTAAAACATAAAAACATGGTCCCTGCAATTAGGGTCCCTGCTACTTAATGTGGAGACTATAGATTTATAAATACTACATGATCTTTCTCTTGCCCACTTATCCACCTTCATTCTAGTAATATATTCCCATGGGCAGAATATGCCAGAATCTATAGTTATAGCCTCAACTTTGCTATCCTCCGGTCAACCAGACTCCATACAATGTGATCACTTGAGCACTTCCTCACCTCATCCCACAATACCATTTTCTGTGCCTCTACAATCACTTGAATCCATTCTCTCCTCCCTGCCCTGACCATTCTCATTTGGCTTGACACCCTCGTGCCTTTTCCTGGACAACTGCTGCAGCCACCTCATTGGTCTTTACAAAGGCATTTTATACCTATCGTAAATCTTCTTCAAGACCATATGTATAATGGTGCCACTCTTTTGCTTAAAAAACTATCTCTTAATTGCCTGCTGAATGAAATCAAAGTCCCTGAACTGTATGGTCTCATTATGCATATTTTGCTTCCTTTGCTCATAATAATCCCTCTGCCAAGAATGTCTTTCCTAAACATTTTCAGACACCTAAGTCTATGTGTCCTATAGTGTCCAATTCAAACACAATTTCTTCCATGATTTTTTTTTCTATTTCCTTCCTGATGGAATTCTTCCCTCCTTTCAAAGACCATCACTTTACTTTTATATCCCTTTCATGCATCTATCAATTTTCACCTTATATCAAGGGCCTAATTCACATCAAAATATTAAATGTATAATCAAAGAATGAGTTTGTTTTTTAAAGATTTTATTTATTTATTTATCTGACAGTGAGAGAGAGAGCGCACAAGCAGGGGGAGTGGCAGGCAGAGGCAGAGGGAGAAGCAGGCTTCCCGCTGAGCAGGGAGCCCAATGTGGGACTCGATCCCAGGATCCTGGGATCATGACCTGAGCTGAAGGCAGAGGCTTAACCAACTGAGCCACCCCAGTGCCCCCAAAGAATGAGTTTAAATCCCATCTTTGCTCTTATCAGCTGAGTGACTTGGTGCAAGTCCTTTAATTTGAGCCTCAATTTTCCCTTTTGTCCAAATATGGAAGAAGCATAAGACTTTCTAGGACTCATGGCAATATAAAACTCATCATAAAAAAAAAAAAAAAGCCTCCCAGGTCTTGAGGGAGCTTTGAGAGCCAAACAAAAGACTCTGCTGGGTGACCTCTAACACGACTTCAAGTTTCATATTTTCATGTTTTAAAGATATTTATACACAATTTGTCCACCTGTGCCAAACAACAAGCTCCTGGAAAATGGAGCTTGTGATTTACTCATGTTTACTCCTTTAGCATAAGGACAGTGCCTGACATGCTATGCTTGCTCAGGAAATATTTGTTCTGTAAACAAATCATGCAAAAGAACCATATATTGACAGAGTGGTATCTTACATAGAAGTCGGTGAGTAAGGAATTTGAGAATAACCAAAGATGCTGTAATCAATGATAAAATCAGGATTTAAACCCAAGTGGCATGTCTTAGAGGCTAAGACAATAATACCTTGATGGTTCATCCAATCACAGATAAAATGGCGAATGGAATTCTGCTTATCATCTAGTTCAAGCACATCATTTTATGGGTGAGCTCTCCCCAGTGCTGAAATGCTTTTCCCACTTAATATGGTGAGAAAACTATAACTAGAAGGAAGGTTTCCTCTCTTCTCTAGAGACCTCTTCAGTGTGTCACATTGCATACCTCCAGAAGCTCTGTTGCTAGGCAACCATGAGCTCTTCCAACCACTTAAGTTTAAAAGCATTTTATAAAATTTTTCTGCTTGACATATTTGAATGATGGTGGAGTTTACCAGCAAAAAAGAACAAGCCTGAAAAAGGCCAGTGGTAAGCTTGGGGCAGCTAACCCAATCCATTTCTCCAACTGGAAAATGGTACTGTCCTGCCTGCTCGGAATAATGAGCAGGATAATGGCATTATGGCATCAAGGAAGTAGAGCCCACACAAGCCCTGGGAATGATGATTGAAACTCTCACATGTCTTTCAAGGGCAGTGTATATTAATCTCAGTATGTCTTTTTACAATACCGATTTTACACAAAATTACATTTTTTGATTGTTTGCTTTAACAGGTTTTTCCCTTGGGAACTTCTGCATTTAATCTGATTTTTACAGTAACTTAAAGTAGCGTAGAGGCTTTTCTCTCTCACCTGATCTGTCACTTCTCCCTGAAAAAATTGCCCCTGGGGTTCTTTCTGGCGAGCTGCTGAACTCTGCTTCTCTTGGTTTCTTCAGCTGCTTGACTGAAGTTGCAAATGGGAACCGAAGCTTACTTCTATAACTGGATTCAACACTGATCCTCGTATTTCTCTGCAATGCACCAAAAGTCTTTTCCAAGCAGAGCTAGCCCTAATCCTGGTAACGCTTTCATGCCTGTATTTCTTAAGGTATGATATATTTCAATTTTGCAATATGGAGCACATATTTAAGAGGGTGCAGTCTGTTTTCTTCAAAGGCCTGATATGATCAGCAGATTGTATCTGATTGCTTTCCTGACAACTCTTTTGTCTCATAAGCAAATGTCAGATACAGTTTACCTCACTAAAAACTGATAGTTTTTTTTTAAGATCTTAATCTAATCCTACAATTAATTCACCTGTTAAATTACAGGTGATACATGAGCTGTGAATATTGTTGTACTTAAAAATATTTGAATGTTGCCAAGTGCCATACACATTTTATTGAGAGTAATTATTAAATCATTTGTAATAAAACATGTTAGAATTACAAGTTATAATCATTTGTTTTAATGTAGTACTTTTCAGGATACAAAATGCTTGATTTTGATGTTTATAATGCCATGTGAGGTGGCCATCACAGTGTGAAGGTCAGCTTTGCTCCAATTTTTATGCAGATGCGGGACTGAGACTCAGAGAGGTAACCTGACTTCCCAAAAGCATTCCATGGAAAAGCCAGGACCTGAACCCAAGACTTGTCACCTCAACTCCACTACTCTGCTACCAATAACTCTCTTTGTCAAGTGTCCAGAAATCACACTTACTGAGCTATTTATCCCACCTTGTACTTAGTAGAAAGAAATAATAATTCTAATTATCTGATACTAATGCCAAAAGTAGCTAACACTTTTGGAAGCGATGTTCTATCCCATAAGCACTACGACCATCTCCTATCTACTGATGAGAAAAGTCAGGCACAGATAAGGAACTTGTTAAATACCACACACCTGAGAGGGGAAGTGAAGACTCAAACTTAGGCCTGTTGGTGATTCCTGAACATCCCTGCGTTTGATGTAATGAGTATAAAGCAGATATCTAGAAGTAAGGTACAGTGATAACTCCAAACTCGTGGGTTCATTTGGGGACCAATCTTGTGATTCCCAAGTTCATTACCACAGTATTAACTCACTGCAAGTTTCAAGCAAAGAACTTCTGGGTCTAAGCAGGAAGCAGCATTGGAAGCTATCAAGACCATGCAGCTAAAGAACATGCGACGTGGGGCACCTGAGTGGCTCAGTTAGTTAAGCGTCTGCCTTCTGCTTGGGTTGTGATCCCACAGTCCTGGGACCAAGTCCCGCATCGGGCTCCCTGCTCCGTGGGAAGCCTGCTTCTCCCTCTGCCTGCTATTCCCCCTGCTTGTACTCTCTCTCTCTGAAAAATAAATAAATAAATCTTAAAAAAAAAAAAAAGAATATGCAATGCAAGACTGGAGGCCTGAGAACAGAGCTGCAGATGGTGGGAGAGCAGAAAGGAGTCTTCCACCAATCTATTGATCGGGACACTTGTCTTCCATCCTGCTCTAACTTATTCCTACAGCCTTTTCTTTTCTAGTGACTATTTAAATAAAACATGATAAGTAGGGTGATCATACATCCGGGTTTGCCCAGGTCACTGATGTGTTATGTCTGTTGTTCCAGAGTCATTATTAACAGTACCACTTTTCACTCTCAAATCTTCCCCAGCTGGTAGTAGATTATGTGGTAAGGAACTTGGAGTTTGTGAACTACCAAAATCTGTGACTTAGTGGAAAAAACTATATATCTGTTATAAAATTGACTTGAGTGTGGCTTGTTACCAGCTGTTTTAGTTTGCTTGAATTATGAAAGTCATTTTGGGGTCATATCTTTCATTTGCAAAACAGGGATACCAAAATAAAATCCTGCACATTTATGAAGAGGATTAAGTGATATAAAAGCCTTGACTCTCGGTAAAAGTTTGTTCCCATTCTTTGCTTCTAGTATCACTTATTTAATTTGTTTTAAATTTGAGTACAGTTAACATGCAATGTTACATTAGTTTTAGCTGTACAGCTTCCTGATTTGACAAGTTTCTACCTTATGCTGTGCTCATCACAAGGGTAGCTACCATCTGTCCCATTATATCACTATTACAATATCGTTGACTATATTCCTTATGCTTGCCTTTTAGTCCTGTGACTTACTCATTCCCTAACTGGAGGTCTGTATCTCCCTCTCTAGTATCACTTATTTAATATTGAACTGTGTGCTGACAGTTATACCTTTCCATATATGCTGCTTCTCTTCCAAATTAGAAAAGTCCATTAGTGGTCATGATCAGACATAAAATCACTGGATGTCCCAAGCACTTAGTGTGCTTCCTTGTACTTGCTCTTTGTGTAATATGTATTTATTGATAATAGATTTGTTTATTATTTGATCTTACTGAAATACTTAAGCACCCACAAAACACAATAGTATCATCCATGTTAATGCACAGTGGTAACTTGGGGTACACATGCCAGAGCCCTGCTGGAAATAACTGACCTTGCTACAGAGGTCAGCCTAAGACATGGCCAGGCAGCTCCAAGCACAGTGAAATAGGGAAACGGGCCTCGATGATGAGTTTCAGAGTGATCAGTGTTGATGAATAGACTCAGGAAGAGAGCACAAAGTGTGGGGACATCAAAGAGGAAGGAAATCCTGATTGCACAATTCTTGGCCATCAGGTAAACTATTGTTACAATTCTAGGAAATTTCCTCTTTGAGCAGAATTCAAGATCGAGCCCCTAGAGGAGATAGGAGTTATCCTTCTAGTAACACTAGTTACACTTGTAGTAATGTCTTGTTAAAGATCTATCATCTCAATAGACTGTAAACTCCCTGAAGGAAGGAGGATCTCATCTTGTTCCCGCTCTGATCCAGTACCTAACTGACACATTGCAGTTCTTCAATAAATATTTGTTGCAAAAATAAATGAATTAACAACTATACAGAACAATAGGATCCTAATCATGGAGACAAGGTAGGATATAAGAAAAAAGAAGAAAACACTTCTGGAGGGAGCTAATGAATCAGGCACAGAAATATCTAAAATGGAAATCAAGTTGGGGTCCTATGGGCCAGACTGAAATTCTGGCTGTGGTGTGGACTCACTTCCACTTACAAGATCCAAGGTGAACCTGGCAGAAAAAGAGACTCCATGGGACCACTGAAATGTAGGCTGGAACATAGACTTAATCTCAAGTCGAGCCAGGGTGGCCCCAGTTCTTGTTAGAGCTGTCTCAGGGAACAGAAGTCTGGGGGTGCCTGGGTGGCTCAGTTGGTTAAGTGACTGTCTTCAGCTCAGGTCATGATCTCAGGGTCCTGGGATCAAGCCCCACATCGGGCTCCCTTCTCCTTGGGGAGCCTGCTTCTCCCTCTCCCTCTGCCTGCTGCTCCCCCTGCTTGTGTTCTCTCTGTCAAATAAATAAATAAAATCTTAAAAACAAAAACAAAAACAAGTCTGGCTGCCAGTGGATCAAGCACTGAAGAGTCACCAGACTTTAGGGTATTTGTCCTTGCATCAGGTCATTTAAAAAAGACACCCCTGGCAATCTCTGGAAAGTCTACATATTGGCCTCATTCTTTATTGTAATTTGATGGAAAGCAGGGTATTGATTTTTAAAATAAAAGCAAGAAATACTTGGAAAGATTTCGATCACTTCCATTAACTTTATTAAGACTATAACAAGTGAGCCATCTATTAAAGCTAGAACAATTGTGTAGAGAAGAAAGAGTCCTGCATTAACTTTGTTTTGGTCCCTGGTCTGCTTCTCATTAGGCAAGTGCTGTATGTTACTTAACTATACTTCTAAAGGTTTCTCTGTTCTAGCCTATTATTTTGTTTATCTCTTTATTTATAACGTAAGTGGTTCTACTTAGAAAAGACCATTCGCCTTTGCTTTGAGGTGAATTAGGTTTCAGGAAATTTCCAAATTATTCAATATGCATTTGGATCTGTTAACATTTTCTTCATTTCCTGTTTGAATATCTTTTCCTATAAACAGTATAAGGCAGCATTTAAGGATAATTCAGGCTCAGCTGTGAATCATGTTGGGATAAGTGCAGTATGCAGTAAAGCTGAGACGTGGTCAGATCAAAACCAGTGAAACTAACTCTAGTATATTTAACTCTGCATCCTAGCACTTAGGCCAGGGTAAAATAGAGTTAATGTTCTCAGAAAATGGATGGAAGAATGGATGGAAAAATGAAAAGTGAATGAATTATCTGATCTTGAAGGATGTATTTGCTAACTGGTTGCCCAGAAATCCAATATAATGCCCAAGAAGATCATGACAAATAGTTCTGATTAATGATAACACAGAATCTAGGTCAAGTCATAGGCTTGATGATAGCAAAGCTCAGTCTAAAGGAAAGGCAGGTGTCAACAACAATGTCTAGGTCCTAATAAAGTGAACTACACCTGAGGTCAAGACCCTCATCTCATCATGAAGCTGAGGAGTTGAGAAGGAAGGCAAGACACAGCCATTTGGAACAAGGAGCTCTACATTTCAGAGGTAAAGTTGAAGGCTGTACCCCCATGACATTCAGATGCTCAAGGTTCATCAGAGGTGAAGCACATCAGTGACAGCAAATGTCATTCAAAATCCATTAATTCACAAGTCAGATGCCACCAATGTATTTCCTTCTGTCTTAATGGGGATTGGCTAGAGACTTAGAAGGAAGTTAAGCTACAAGTTAGGAGCTTCAGCATCTCATAGCTGAGCAGGAATGAGTAAAGTAAGAAGTGATCCCAGAAAGCTCCTGCTAAGTACAAAATTTTCTTTCTCACCATCCAGAAAGAATAAATCTCACCCAGAGTAAAGGAGAGGTGGTTAAGAAGATGGAAATGTGGATGGATCTATGCACCTTCTTTTAATTCCTACAACTATTTTGTGAACTAGGCTCCATTTCTCCCAGTTTTACAGATAAGGAAGCTGAAGCTCATGGTATTTAAATAGCTTTTCCAAAATTACAATACAGAAAGTGATGGAGCTGGGTGTCAAATCTGGATCTTTTCTAAGCTCATTTTACCTTCGGCAACCTTAAGACTGAGCAAATAGGTCTGTGAACTTAAAAAAAAAAGAAGATCCAGGCCTTCTTTTCTGGAGTGAAATGTCTTCATTCTGTTAACTTATTAAGACGTATGGTCATTTTTGGATTCTTACTCTCAAGTTCTGACTCAAATCACCACCATATTAACCAATCTTCAGATATATATTGTGCTAGGATCTGAGGGAGTTGTAAAACACTACAACTCCTAAATCTTGACTTCATAGAATTTACAATCTAATTGACAACATAAATAATTATTAGGTAAGAATATACTAGGTCCTAGTACAGAACTATCATGGAACAGGACAGAAGAACAAATGTGAGGGGTCAGACTAACTAGAACTGCTTTAAATAGAAGAAATGAGATTTTACTTTGCCTGAAGGATCCATGAGATTAGGAAGACAGGTGATGGGGAAGGTATTCCTGTAAGAAGAAGAGCAAGTATGTGCTCATGAGAAACTATATGAATCCTCTATCCCTCGATCCCTTTAACGCTGTTCCAATCCCTTAGGTGTGCTCATCATTTTCTTTCACATACTTATATTTCTACTCCCCTCTCCAGCACTTAAATCCAACACTAACTCCCAATTTGACAAAGACAAATGGGTGAGGCGGTCAATGGAAATATTGGATATTTCAGAAGCCACACCACATACAGCAGAGAGTCAGTTTATGGTTCTCTTTGCTTTTTTTTTTTTTTCAAGGACTGATATTTTTCTAGCATGCAAATAGGGATATTATGATTCAGCAAAAACAAAATTACAATTTCTTTTTTTAAATTAAATTGACCATTAGTATAGTTATACATTTTGAATGGAAATAAGCAGCATTTGCTTCTTTAACTATATTTTATGTCCCGCAGGATGTCTTTAGTATAAGAGTTAGCTCCAACACTGCACTATGTTGGATTTATAAGCACAAGGGTTAAAGTATTGGAAACTATTCTAAAGCTACTTGGAAAGTGAAGAGCCAACGAAATACTCTTTTGATGAGGTAATGCTATTTGCTTCAGCTTCATTGGTTGAATCTAAAATTCCTGTTTCCAGGAGTTGGAGGACAAGTTTCTCTACAACCAGAAAGAACTGGATAGTCTCCAGTTACTTATGTAAGATGTTTTATGATCACTCAATAAAAGCAGGTACCTCCTCAACTTGCCAATAGCCTCCTCTGACTTATTTCCCAACAACACTCATACATAAAGTAGACGGCAGGAGTTGCTGTTGGTTCCAAAAGAAAACCTACATAAGAGATTAATAAATATAGAGTTAAATGCTCAGTGGCTATGTCTGTGTACTATGGTGTAAGGAATACTGCACTAGAAGTTTAGATAGTTCTTCATCCTGGCTCTGGTGCAATCACCTTTGCAACTTTGTGCTGCTACTTACTACTTCTAGAATTTAGTTTCTTCTTCTTCTTCCTTTTAATTTTTGGATTTCTAACCAGCCATGATAATTGTGGTGGTCCAACCAATTTCATAGAATTTTTGCATGCAAAGGCATCTGATGAAATACCGTATGTGTGAAGTTCTGAAAGATGTCAATGTGTAACTCAACCTCCAAAGTTGCCTATTATCTTACGAAAGACAACATTGACGAAGTTCTTCTTTTTGAGGCAATGTTAGCACCCTTTACAAGCAAGCACAGAAAGCCCCTTGGCTAGAAGTAGTACTTCCATATGTTGAAGAATCTCAGGGGTTATGAAAGCAGTCTGTGCTTTAATGCTAGGGAGAAAGACACAGGTTTCTTTGGGCACAGTTCTATCCAAGGCAAACTACCGTAAGGCTTAATTAATTAGAATATTGTTCTTATCTTTGTCAAATATAGATAGGTCATCATGACATTGGGAGACGTAATTTCCCTCTCCAAACCCACCAGGCTTTGATGAAATCAGCCCCCTTTATGTTGCAAAATTGAACCATCCAGGCATACAACCCACTCCATAGGCACTCCTACAGCTTTCAGTCCCTTGCTATCTTGGAAAGAAAAAAATGCAATACATTCCTTTTCTAGGAGATAGTGCTAATTATAGGTAGCATATTTAAAGGCAAAACTCTTGATATCCTTACGACCCAATTCCCACCTTCCAAAATCATCACTGTTGCCATTTAGTTAATGATAATCTCATTCTTTGTGTTGCTCAGACAAAACACCAAGGAGTCATCCTTGTTTCCCTTCTTTTTTCTTTCCACTCAGTCATGAATCTATCAACAAACCCTGTAGGCCAACCTTCAAAATATGTCAACACCTCAGCCTTCTTTTACTGCTTCTTTTGCTACAACTCCAGTCGAAATTGCTGTCATCTTCCCCAAAATCATAACAAGAAACTCTTAACTACTCTACCTGCTCATACCTTTGCCCTCATACCGCATATTGTCCACACACAACGTGAAGAATTCTTTTAAAAGAGTAAGTCAGCTATGTCATTCTGTTCCAAACCCTCCAGTGGTCCCACCTCAATGAAAATAAAATCTACAAGCTTTACAATGAGCTGGACCCACCACCACCTGTCTACCGACCTCTTCTCTTACTATTGCCTCCTTCCGCTATTTGAATACATTCAGCCCTTCCACTTCACCTTTGCACTGGGGGGTTCTTCTGTACGGGATTCCCCTCCAACCAACCGTTTCTCTCTCTACTCACTCTCTCTCTTTCTCTGTCTCTCTCTCTCTCAGTGTATGTGTCTTTCTCCAGATTTTTCCCCTATGATTACTTTTTGAGAAGCCTTCTCAGACTACTCTATATAGAATAGCATCTTCTATACAAACCATATTTCTTTTAATTGCTGTATTTTTCTCCACAATTCTTATCATTATCTGGTAGACTTCGTATTTTATTATTTATTGTCTGTCATTCTCTTGCACTATAAAATAAACTCCTTGAGGACAAGAACCTGGTTTGAATTTGCCTCCTATATTCTCAGCATCTAGCTGTAGGTGTTAAAAAAATATTTAATCAAGTATCTATGAAAGGTGCTGTTTTAGTATCTGATTTGAGGTGGGCATGAAGTATTTTAATATTTACAGAAAACCAAAGTGTAATTATGAAGTGTTAAGATTGATTCTAAAAATATTGTAATTTATATGTTCCCAGAAGAGACTTCTGGCATTCAATCAGTGTCAAAATCATTAGAATAAGTATACAGCTGCTTAAGGACATTATGTTGGTTAGGGAATTAAGAGAAAGCAGCATATAATGAATGCTTACAATTACTGGGACATGGGTGATTTTCTTTCTTTAGCATTTGTATCTCATTTAGAGAATCCCAATGGTCAATAATCATTTAGATGTATTTATTTTTATGCATTCTTTATAAAACCAGTCCTTCACATGTTTAAGTGTGAACACATATATGTGCTAATGAGATAATTTAAAATGTTATCTATCATCTTAAATAAGGACAAATTCTGACCTATGAGTTAGTTACTCTCTGGACATAAGTTAAACATCATGTAGGCTGAGAAGAACATATTTAATTAAACTCAGTTATGTAGAAAAAAGTGGTCTGGAAGGATCCGCATACCTCTCAAATCCTCATTTATGTGCAGAGGGTAGCATCCTCATAAAGGTCAACATGGCATATGCTAAGAAAAAGAAGACTTTGTTCTCAGGACTGTTGCAATAAGTGTCCAGACTATGGGCAATAAGGGAGAGAGATGAGGCTCAATTCTGAATACAAAAAGACAGTTAGGGATTTACAGCAGACTCACTCAAGAGCAGAGTGAGCAGGTCAAGGGATGACAAAGTACTAAGAGGAGACATAAAGGGTAGTGAGACTCTTGCTAAACTGACTTAATGGGGTTCCTGTTGAAGGCAGGCCAAGGGCTTATACATCAAATGTTGGGGAAAAGGAATTTGATCAGATACCATGGGTGATCAAATATCAAGGGTAGGGAGATTATTGCTAAGCCTACCTAGCAGGATTCTTGCTAAAACTGAAGTAGGCAGGCTAAGGACAAGGCTCAAGGACAAGTTCTAGTGGGGAAAAAAAAAAAAGGCAAGGGGACAGTCAGAGGAACCTGGCTAAAGTTGGGTCAAGGGGAGAATTTTTGTTATATATAATAGGTCACCTTAAGAACCCATCTGAAGTCCCTTTGTCTACAAATATCAATAGTTCAGTAAGAATCACCCGTTGTTTAATTTGACAAGATGCATCCACTGACGTCGCTATAGGCACTGTGCTAAATATGGGGGAAATCAGTTTGAATATGACTCCATCCTGACTTGAGAGTTTCCACTCTAATGGGAGACCAAGGTGTTAAGTTAATAATTACAATGTAAAACAACAAATGCTCTCATAAAGTGATAAAAAAATATGCTACGGAACACAGGGGTAGAGAGGGAATTCATGCTAAGCAAGAGAGAAAAGAGCAGGAGTTAAGTAGGGCTTCTCAGAGGAAGATTTTTTTGGTTTGGTCTTGAAGGAAGAGGAAGCATTTACCAGTTTAAAAAAAAAAGAAAGATCAGGGAAGGTCTTTCAAGGCAAAAGCAACAACAGGTACAGAAACAGAACATCAAATGTGATGGCTTCCTGAGAAACAGCACAAGGTTGGACCCAGCCCTGGCAGTCTGGAGGGATATGGAAATACACGAGACCGGTAGTCACCTAGAGCCAGATTGTGAAGGACATTGTGCTTTAATATTTAATACTCCGTGTACTTGGGCTTGACCTTTGAGCGAGGGGGAGGAATGAGAATCAGATTTGTAGTTTAGAAAAATCTCTCTGGCACAGGTAGAAGAGTACAGATTGGAATTGGAACAGACCAAATGCAAGTCAATTAATTTGGTTGTTTCCAGAGTTGAGGAGAAAAAAAATGATGAAGATCTCAAGGTGGGCTAATGGGTCTGGAAAGGAAATGACAGCTTTTAGAGGAGACAGAGTTCCATTAGGAATGCACTATTAATTACAAGGAAAAGGTAGGACTTCATAATGGCTCCTAGATTCTGGCTCTGGTGTTTGTGAAGATAGTGGTGGTGTTAACAAATGTAAGGAGCACAAAAAGAAATAGCAGGAGTTTTGTGGGATACAGTAAGATTTGCTTTGACTGTGTTGAACTTCAGGTGCTTGAGGGCCTTTCATATCTAGACGTCCAGTATGCAGATCTGTGTGTGGGTGTGCAGCACAGGAGGAGGGAGAAGTTGAGACAGGAATTGCAGATCACTGTAGCAGAAATGGGCGTTAAATACTGGAGAAGGAATGGGTATGTAGGAAGAGCACCAGATGGGGCAATCAAAAAATGTAACCCTGGATGCACTAATGTTTAAGAAACAACACTGTGCGTCCAATTAAAAAAAAAAAAGGGTTTATATTATATAATCCCAGCTTTTCTTATGTGCATTATGTTAATGAGAAAAGCCTTAAGTTGAGAACACATTGATAGGTTTGGACAAGGAAATTTGGGATATGCAAATTTGCTGAATTACTCTGGCAAATCGAAAGAAGAACTGAAATTCTTGAGAAAAAAATAAGGGGAAAGAGAACAAAAAAAGAAAGGCTAGATGCTTAGCGAGATCAGACACCCTGGCAGGAAAATTAGGAGAGAAACATGCCGTAAAGAGATTTGAACTTCTATGCTCAGCTTTAAATTCCTGTTCTCAAATGAAAACTTCAGTAAGTCCACAGTTCACTGATGTCTTTATGCCTGTGGATTCAGTGGCATGGGAGGCAGGGCTCAGGGAGCGGGGAGAGAAGGGGTGGTCAGTTCTCAAAGATCTACTGATTTCCACTTTGCCTACTTAGTGCAATTAAAAGACAATGTACAAGATAGAGGAGGCCATATGAGACTAGACCATAAGAACTGACCAAAAAAAAAAAAAAAAAAAACTGTGTGGAGGGCTCCCTGCTTCCCACAGAGACAGAAAGTTTCCAGGTGACCTTTGTGTCACACAGTATAGACATACATAAATGAGGCATATGAATGAAATGTATTTTAATGGATTTAGCTAGCTGGCTATGTGATCTAAGGCAAGTTGCTAATATTTACTCATATATCAACTCATTTATATATGTCCCCTTTATTCATATATCAAATTCAAATTCATAATGATAGCATTATTGAGATGCTTAGCTTGAACCATTATATTTGTCTATATATTTAACCGCCTTTCTACATTTATTACTATGTATATATGCAAAACGTTGCTTCATCGTACATCCCAAAATAATACAAGAATAGTATATGCACTCTTTTTAAAGCTACATATCAATCTCTGATTTTAGAAAATGACAATTTTAATTTTATGAAGGTTTTGTGAATAGGCAAATCATGCAAAACAGATTAAAAGTAGCTTAGAAACATTTCCATGATACAAAAAGGTAAAGCAGAAAGGCTTTTCTATAAAATATAAAAGTCAGTACAGAAAAGCAGACCTTATGTGCATTCTGCAGGCAGCCTGGTGTCAAGTTTTCATGTTGCCCTATGAGAGCCCTTATTCATGCTGCAGATACTGCAGAGATGTGGGTGTGGTTTCTAATACAGAAGCTGACTCTCTATGAATATTCATAGACACACTCTAGCTAAAACCTTCTAATGGTTTTCTCAGAACAGTTAAAATAGCAACAGTAAATTTTGAGCTTACCAGATACAATTAGCTAAGGAAGGATGCTGACTTCTTTGAAAAATGAAAGCAAACAGCACCTCAATCCAAAGCCTTGTTGACCACAGAGCAAGTTCCCTGATCAGCCTCCTCTGAGTTATGGGGGCATGTGACTTGAAATGAGTTGGTAAGAAACAGGAAGCACATTCAGACAGCTACAAAATAATGGAATCACATTCTTTCTTAAAATAGGGTCTGTAATTGGATATTTCTAGATCCCTAGGAAGAGTTCCAAAACTCAGAGGGCCTCAAACTTACTTTACATAGTATTTATTTTGACCTAAACTTGTAATTTTTTTTTCCTAATCATGAGCTGATCTTTGTACAAATTGGGAAAAATACAAAGCTGTGTAAAGAAAGACAAAATGCTTTAAAGCCCCAAGTCAAAATTATAAATACTGTTAATACAATAGACTATTATTTATTTGTCATAGATAAATTCCAACATGCAAATTTATCTACCTAACCATCTATCTACTTTATCTAATGTATACACACAAGAACATAGACACAATATTTTTATAACTTTTTTAGAGCAGTTTTAGATTCATAGCAAAATTGAGAGAAAGGTAGAGAGATTTCCTTTATATGCCCTGCTCTCACTCATGTATAGCCTCCCCCATTTTCCACATTCCACAACAGAGTGCACATTTGTTAAAATTGATGAACCTATCTTGATACATCATAACCACCCAAAGTTCAGAGTTTACATTGGGGTTCATTCTTGGTGTTCTACATTCTATGGGTTTGGATAACTGCTTAGTGAATGACATGCATCTGTCATTATGGTATTATACAGAGTATTTTCACTGACCTAAAAAATCTGTGGTTTATCAATCCGTTCCTCTCCCCTCCCACCCCCTGACAGCACTGATCTTTTTACATCTACATAGTTGCACTTCGTCCTGAATGCCATAGAGTTGGAATCATACCATATGCAGCCTTTACAGACTGGCTTGTTTCACTTAGTAATATGCATCTAAGTTTACTCCACATCTTTTCATCCTTGACACCCAATTTCATTTTAGTATTGAATAATATTCCATTGTCTGGATTGTTCACTTATCCATTTACCTACTGAAGAACATCTTGGTTGCCACCAAGTTTTAGCAATTGTGAATAAAGCTGCTATAAACATCTGTGTGTAGGTTTTGTGTGGACATAAGTTTCAAATTCTTGGGTAAATACCAAGGAGTGTGATTCGCTGGTTCATATGGTGAGAGTATGTTTAGTTTTGCAAGAAACAACCAGACTGTTTTATAGAATGGCTGTACCATTTCGCATCACCACCAACAATGAATAAGAGTTCCTGTTGCTCCACATCCTCACCAGCATTTGGTGTTGTCAGCATTCCAGATTTTGGCTATTCTAGTAGATGTGTAGTGGTATCTCATTGTTGTTTTAATCTGCATTTTCCTAATAAGATATGATGTGGAACATCTTCTCATATGTTCATTTTCCATCTGTACATCCTCTTTTGTGAGGTGTCTGTTGAGATCTTTGGCCAATTTTTAAACTAGGTTGTTTTCTTATTGTTTAAAGAGTTCTTTGTAAATTTTGGATAATAGCCCTTTATCAGATGTGTTTCTTGCAAGTATTTCTTCCTAGTCTGTAACTTTTCTTATTGTTCTGACCTCATCTTTCCCATAGTGGAAGTTTTTAATTTTAACGAAGTCCAGCTTATTAATTATTTCTCATATGATTGTGTCTTTGGCATTGTACCTAAAAAATCACCACATACTCGAGGCCATCTAGGTTTTCTCCTATGTTATATTCTAGGAGTTTTGTAGTTTTACATTTTACAGTTAGATTTGTGTTCCATTTTAAGTTAATTGTTCTTGCACTTTTATAACCATCTTTATTACATGTGTCTTTAAGCACTTCTCTATGTGCCTTACAGAATGGCTATCACATCCCTTCCCTGACACTTATTTTGAGTAAATTTTTGTGAAGAATATAAGTTCTGTGTCTAGATTCATTCTTTTATAGGTGAATGTACAGTTGTTCTGCTATCATTTGCAGAACATTCTTTGTCCTATTATACTACCTATGCTCTTTTTTCAAAGACAGGTTGAGTATATTTATGCGGGTCTATTTCTGGGCTATTTTGCTCCATTGATCTATTTGTTTATTCTTTTGCCTATATCACACTGTCTTGATTAGCGGAGGTATATATTAAGTCTTGAAGTCAGGTAGTATCAGTCCTCCAACTTTGTTCTTCTCTTTCAATATTGGGTTAGCTATCCTGGCACAATATTTTTAAATGTATATATTTAAAAACATTAGTATCTTACTATATACTGTTATTTCTTTTCATGATATACCAAGATCATTTTACCAAATCCTTAGGCAGGATCTCAAAATTCCACATTATCAATATACTATCATATATTTAAACAAACTTTAATCATTGGATATTAAATAGTTTCCAATTTTTGCCATCATAAAACATAAAAACATAATGAACACTCTTGCACCTAAGTCTTTGTGACCATCTCTGATGATTTCCTATGGATAAAATGCTTGATTAGAATTTGCCAGGAGAATTTCCATAAACTTTTGGAAAATTTATTAGAATTTTTGGTCATAAATGGATGTTTATTTCCCCACATACTCACTGTCACTAACAATGATGATGATTATGATCATGGCCATGATAGCAAAAAACTTTAATCTGCATTTTCTGATTACTAAGGAAGGCAGACATGGCTTTTTTGTTTTTGTTGTTGTTGTTTAGTTGTTTGTTATGATTATTTCCTCCCATTGCCTTCCCTTCTTCCTTTCTTCTTTTTCTTTTTCTATATTTTGATAATGGTCATATTATATAGTTGGCCTTTTAATAGTGCTAAAGCCAGTTTTTATAGGATTTAGTTTAAAATTTTGGGGTCTGTATTCTTAAATAAGTCTCTCTCTGTCTCTTCAGCTTTCCTTCCTACCCTCCTTCTCATTAAAAGATATAGGTTCTAGGAATATGCAAATTTTGTTAAATGAATTGGAAAACTTCATCTTTTTTTCTTATAAATGACAATCTTTTTTATGGACATTCAATCTTCTTGGAAGTACAAAGTAAAAATGGACTTAGAATTATTAGTTGGGACTACAGCACTTTTCAGATATATTTTTTAAATTCCATTTCTACCATTTCCATGGTCAATTCATATCTTATTTTTTCTTAAGCCAGTTGAAGTCATAAAATTATCTGAGACAATTGGACATTTTTTCTTTCAAGATTTCAAAGGAAATAAAATTTATTGTCAGAGAGTTCTACATATTAGACTATTTATTAAAAATTCCTTTTGTTTCATTAGTTATATATATTTTTTATTCATAACTGTAGATTTTTTTCAATCTCTTTTTAAAATAGATTCTAAAAGTTTAATCTAGTTAGTCTTTCCAAAAGACCTGTACTTCATTTCCTTAATTTATAGTCTTCTTTTTTCCATTTAAAGTTTTTGCTCCAGATTCCTTTATCTGTTAGCCGATGTTGTGTATACATCATTTGTATATTGTGTATATATGTTGTGCATACATAGTATTTTATATTAGTATTTTGTAAATTATTATTGGTCTAAAATATTCCATCATTTTACTGATAATAATTTTATCTCACGTTATTTTAGAAAAGTATACTGGATAACAGAGCTGCTCTGCTTTTGTTATCCAGTCTATAGGGGTAATCAGAGTATTGATCTTGATTAAATGTTTTACCATCACTAGTGTTTGGTCCTTTTTTTTCCCATTTGTTTTTCCTCTTTGCTCTTTGAGCTAAGGTTTCTTATTCGTCTTTGGTTTTCTCCAGTATTTGGAGAACTTATGTCCATTTTTACATTTTATGTGTGGTTAGCTCTAAGTTTAAAAACGCTACTAGAAATTTATGTCTTTAATAAGTAATGTGAGGACTAGGAAAAGCTTAACTGTCTTCTATGAAAAGGAGAATAAATTATTTTCTATTTCCTATACTTCTTTGCTTGTGTTGCTGTTTTCTTGGTTTTTGGACCTACTGCATTTGCTGGTTGCTTGCTGGCCTTCTCTTTGCTGCTAGATTAGTTTCCCAAGCTTACCTCATGGTAGCAATCACTTTGGGCTTGGGCAACAAACCTGGGTTTCTTGGTTCCATCTGTACTTACTGAATCATACTACCCAGAAGTGGGCCTGAGAATTAGTATTTTCAAAACGTACTCAAGTGGTGCTTTTGAGTTATTTTTTTAAAAGAGGTATGTTTTTACTTGTTTTTACTTAATGGATCTTTTTCTCTGCAAACTGCAATTTTATTAAATTCAAGAGTGTTTCCTAGTTATCTATCTATTATTACTGCTACATTTGCTTTTCTTTTCATTCTTCAGTATGTATGCTAATCATTTGTAGATTGAATCCTCAGTGTTTGTATCAAAACTTTCACCTTTTAGCCATTTTGAATGTTTTCACTTTTAACCATCAAGTTTTCATCCGCCATGGCCACATATAAGTGATTTGAATTTCTGTCTCATGATTTGTTCTCCTGAATCTGATGATTTTAATTCATAACTAGCTTCCTTTATTCTTTTTGATTTGCTTACACTTTTTTTTAGAATTTATTGAGATGTGTTTATTTTATTTTGCTTTATTTTATGTCTTGTTTTCAATAATCAGTTGTTCTCAAATATATATTCTTTTTTTAAAGATTTATTTATTTTTGGGAGAGAGAGAGAGAAAGAACAAGCGGGGGGAGGGGCAAAGGGAGAAGCAGACTCTCCGTTGAGCACGGAGCCGGATGCAGGACTCCATCCCAGAACCCTGGGATTATAACCTGAGCCAAAGGAGACGCTTAACCAACTGAACCACCAAGGAGCCCCTCAAATCTTTAAAGGCACAGAATTATTGCAGAATCACTCAACTTTGGGGTTGTGTTTGTTTTGATTTGTTTTGGTTTTGTTTGCTTATCCCCAGATGAATAAAGCTCTCTCCAAATGTGTTTGTCTATAAGAGGGTGGGTAAGAACTCCCTGGTTCTTCTCTCAGTTTACCTAGGTGCTACTTAACTCCTATTGTTTAATTTAGGGACTTCTTGTGCAGTGTTTCTTAAACTTTAACATGGTTATGAATCACTAGGGACCTTGTTAAAAGACAGATTATAATTCAGTGGAGTAAGTGGAGCCTGAGATTCTGCATTTTTAATGAGCTCTCATAATGCTGCTATTGCTGACCTACAGCCCCCACTTTGAGTAGCAAGGTTTTAGTAATCTGCTTTTTAGTGTTTTTAATTTATAGATGTGAAATGAAGTCAACTGACATGGTTCCAGTCTTCTGCAAAACCTTCCATTAACTCTAACTTTTGATCCTCCAAATTGAGGAAGAGATATAAAAGATATCAAGGTCCTATCTATGTTTTCGGTGGGTGACCAGAAAAACTTCTATTATCCTGCGTCTTTCCATTTATAAGCACTATATGAACAAAGTGACCTCATGGCAGCCAACTTTCAAACAAACCTAACTTGTGTTAGTTAATAAGGGCAAGTAGTGTGTCCACTGTTAAACCTGCGACCCACCTTTGCCACTAGCTTTGATGGCTCCAGGTAAGAGACTGATGGTGAGTTTCTGCTGTGGGCTCTAGGTATTGCCTGTAACAGAATATTTTCAGGTGTGAATATTGCAAGTTAGATTTGTCTTCCTTTAAACTCATCCCCTTGTGTGCTCTATATTGTAGATTCCTTAATTTTTATGGACTAGGGATGACTCCTATCTCTGACTAAAGCATTGATGATGATTTTTTTTCATTATATTTCATTGATCATGTAGGTACCGTGAAAGGAGGTAGAAAAAGGAGAAGAAAGTTTTTGTTTATTTTCAACACACAAATAACCCTATAGATTTTATTGTTACAAAAAATTTCTTTGTTATAGTATTTTCAGGCAATACATAAATGTATCATGATGAAAAGGAACTACAGTTTCCCCTAATCTGGCCACAAAGAAATATCCACTAATAAAATTTTGGTCTATAGATATCTAGAATTATTTTCTAAACACACACAATATAGATATTTTATCTAAAAAGGATATTATCTATGTTTAGTGAACTTTTTATGGCTAATAATTTCTTATCAATTTTATGCCAAGTATACCTTTACAGTATCATCTTAAATAACTGCATAATATTTCATTGCATGGATGTACTATAATTTAAATGATATCCTATTGGAGGTATTTAGTTTTTTATTTCCAATTTTGCACTTTATAAACAATGTTGTGATGAACAATTTTGTACAATTGACCTAACATGATTTAATAAATATTAACAAACTTCCCTCTAAAAAACTGTACTAATTTGGAATCCTGACAACAGTGATAAGATTGCTATGTTGACTACTGGCAATTCTTTTAATCACAGATCATCTGAGAGACAAAAGCCAAAGTTCTTTCTGTTTTATTTTATATTTTTATTAGATAGTTGAACATATTCATACAGTGATTTTCTTTTTGAATTTCTCAAAGTTGTTTTTTTTTTAAAGTAACCATTATACCCAAGATAAGTCTTGAACTCACAACCCTGAGATCAAGTCACATGCTCTTACCAACTAAGCCAGCCAGGTGCCCCTATTTGAATTTATTTTTATTTTTATTTTTAAGAATTTATTTTTAAGTAATCTCTACACTCAATGTGGAGCTCAAACTCATAACCCTGAGATCAAGAGTCACATACTCTACTGACTGAGCCAGTCAGGTGCCCTGAATTTCTTAACTACCTACTCAAAACTTACATGCACTATTCATTTATTTAAAAAATAAAGGGTAGAGCCTACTACATTCTAAGAGCTTACAACATATAGCACGTTTCTAAGACAAACACTGTTTTAAGAACTTACAACATATAACACATTTACTGTACCACTGAAATTCTTCATCTGTAAAAGATTTCATATGTCAAGGATATTGAATCTTTCCCTATCATATAATTTGAGAATGATTTCTCCAGTTTATGGTTTTTCATTTCATTTACCATTTATTTGCTAAAATGGTGATTATATTTTTTCCTGTGGTCAAACTACCATTTTTCTGCAGCACTTTTCCCATAGTATCACACTGAGGAATTATAATAGTCACATAATATTTGCTGCTATTTAATCATTAGGTTTTTAAGTACATTTTTAATCAATCTTGAATTTAAATTGAGAATGAGGAAACTAACTTTATTTTGTTGCAATGCCTAACCATTTAACTAAATATAATTTATTGATCAATCAGTTCTTTACTTACTGATTTGGAAGGCCATCCCAAAATGTACCTGCACAAGAGATGTCTACAATCACGTTTCACAAAATGAATTGTACATTGTACTTACACACCCTTCAGAGATGAGAAAAACATACTTAAGCCTACAGACGAACAGTTATATCTTCTTCAGTAATTTAGATTGTTTAGTAGCATCAATGTAATAATCTCAGTTCTCTAGAATACAGCCAAGAAACTGCTGGAGGAAAAGAGGCCTCTAAGCATCCACTTTCCAAAAAACAAAAAGCATGCATTAAATCTCAGCCTCTCACTTAGAACCTACATATTCTCGGTGACCTAGATTATAGAGTTCTTGATTCACTAAGATTAGAAAGTAGGAAGGGCATTGAATGTAGAAGTCTATAGAGAGTGGTAAGGAATGATTCTAAACTCTGATAATAATGAGAAAGGGAGATGTAGGGCAAAATACAGGCAGAAGAAATAAAGAATGCACTAGTCTAAGTGGCAAACGATTTTATTCACTTCAAAATGTAAAAATTGGTTTTCATGGCATTCATGAGACATAAGTAAACAGCAAGTTTTTACATGGTATTCAGTTTAAAGTGACAGAAAATCAAATAATTCACCTCTTGATAACTGACTTAAAATGCATATAAATGCTAAAGCTTTAGTATTCCAACATGTACTTTTGTAGAGCACATTTGGAAGTGCTAGAACTATGAGATTTTTCTATTATTTGAGGTAGATGCAATTTTACTGCGATGCAATGAAAGGTTAATTCGGTGGTTCTCAAACCCTGCATATTCCAAAGGATTGGCCTTCAGCAGCTTTGGCAAAATAACCTCTAAGCCCCTGTAAAAGTCTTCCTAATAAGAGTATCTTTGTATACCTGGGAACTTGAGAAAAGTCAGGCTTATGCTAACAATGTGATTTATGATGAATACTTTTTTGTTCCCTTGGGTTCCTTGGCCACACTGTATCAATTTGAGCTCTGGACAGGGGCAAGAGGGCTAAAGGCTGAACAGTTAAGGTCAGTCATTCAGGCATGCTATGCCTAAGTGACTGACCTCCCACAAGAACCCTGGACTCCAAAAGCACAGGTGAACTTCCCCATTGTCAATACTTCCAGTTTATTGTCCCATACAATTGCTGGAGGAATTAGGTGCTGTCCAATGACTCCACTGGTAGAGCACTGCTGGAAACTTACGCCTGGTTTCTCCTGGACACTGCCCTATGTACTTTTCCCCTTTGATCATTTTAATCTGTACCGTTCATTTGGTAATAAACCACGAGTATGACTTTACTGAGTTCTGTGAATCCTTCTAGCAAATCATTCAACCTGAAGGTATTCATGGGATCCCTGACACAATTATTGAGAACATTAAAAACCTTTAATAAATGCTTGCTGAGTGCTTCTAGGGTTACTTAAACTTAAGTTTGGAAAAGGCTACCAAGGATGTCTGAGGAAGAGTTAGAGGAATACCTTGAATTCTGGATTTCATATCTATTACTCTATACTTAGAGTGGAAGCTGAATGCCAAAATTATTATACCCAAGAAACAGACCCCATCCAACTGTGGGTTGACCCAGAAAAATTCAGAGAGGCCCATCAGGGAAGTGAGGGTATAGCTTTGAGCAAGATATTTGGGTTTATACCTACTACTTCTTCTCTCTGTTGAAGTGGGCAAGTTCATTTCTGTGCCTCTGTCTCTCACCTGTAAGATGGAGATCAGAGTAGGTTGGTTGAATATTGGTTTAATACATATAAATAGCTTAAAATAGTATATAACTGAGAGCTCAACAAATGTTAGCTATTATTATCATGACTATATTGTTTTGTGGCTAAAATTCCAAGGAACCTATCATAGAATTGAAGGTGAAATTATTTAGCTCATTTAGGAAAGAGAAGCTCCTCAGTGACTAGCAAAGATAGCCTGGTCTTGTAGAACATTTAAATATACATCAAAATAAAATTTCTAAGTAAATATATAAAAATTTGTAGAAAAGTTTAAAAAGTAACTATCAGCAATAATAAAATGAAGAGATACAAATCTTGACCTCACAAGCCTTATCTATTTGTCTTTCTTTTCGATGTTGACATTCAAGATTTGTCCTTATATATGCATATTGTGTTAAAAAGAGACAAGGCCAAAATGAAGTCACTGTGCCAAGCCCACAGACTTAATCTAATTGAAGTCTCAACCCTCCCCAGGAATGTAATCCTAACTACTCAGTCTAGAATTTTCTGGTCAGCACCAATGAGGTAATCTGCCTACATAGGCCCTTTGCATTCCCTAAAGGAAGATGAGGTAATCCCCTAATAGACCTGTTTGCCCCCCAAAGGAAGGTGACCTCATCTAAAACAATCCTTTTTTTTCATTTATGACTTCCTTATTCTGTCTTTTTTGGGGGGGCGGGGTGGGAGAAGCAGAAGCAGAAGGAGAGGGAGAGAGGAGAGAGAGAGAATCTTAAGCAGACTCCATGCCCAATGTGGAGCTCCACATGAGGTTCAGTCTCACAATCCTGAAGTCATGACCTGAACTGAAATCAAGAGTTGGATGCTTAACCAACTGAGCCACACAGGCACCCGCTTTGTTCTGCCTTTAAAAACTTTCCTTTTCTGTACTCCTTTGGACCTGTCTCTTTGCTAGATAGGATGCTGCCCAATTCATGAATTGTTCAATAAAGCCAATCAGATCTTAAAAATTTACTGGGTTGAATTTTTGTTATTTATCATGTGGCTTCTTTCCCCTATAAAATTATTCCCATCGGCTATCTTGCTGGGGGGTAATATTACTGTTGTAAGGGCTATTAAAGTTTTTATGATTGTGCTATTTATAGCCATATGGTTTTATAACAAGTTACACACCACAATTCAGTGCCAGCCAAGCAGAATGCACAGCAGTTAAGCTTTATGGTCCTGGAATCATTTGATTTGGGTTCACCAACCACCTCTGCCACCTATAAGTTCTGTGACATGGCACTTGTCACCTAAGTTCCTGGGCATTCCTTACCTCCTCTGTAGAATTCCAGTGATGAAAATATCAAGATCATTTTGATATTGAGAAGATTAAATGAGAAAATGCATAGAATCAACCCCAGTAGCAGATACTCCAAAAGTCTGTTATTTTTGTTAATATTTGTTTTCGTTCTATACTGAACTAAGCGTAGAGATACAAGGATTTAACAAATATTTAGATATGATTAAATGTAGGTACATAAGAATGAAAATAAAAATAAATGTGTGTCAAATTGCTTATAGTTCAGTAAGGAGATTGACATGATAATGATATAAAGCAGCAGAGACAGAAGGACCTTATCTTGCCCAGTGGAGACTACAGAGGTGACAAGTAAGTTGGGGAAGGGCATTCCAGGTAGAGGGTAAAATCAGTCATAGTTTGTGCAGTTTGTGTGAAGGTATGATGAGCATATTTAGGCCCAGTGAAAATGAAAGTTTCCAGTGGCTGGAAACTAAGCTGTGAGTGGAGACGAGGAAGGTCAGAATGGACACTCAGGTACTAGAACTGAATATGTTTCCCCATGAGCTCATCAGCACTTTCTCAATTGCTTTCTTAAAGGTGGGGAGTGTGCAGGCATTTGGAGTCTCTGTCATTAGCTCTTGCTTCCCCCTTAAACTGTGCAGTCTATTCCTTCAGAAGCTAAAGCAAATTACCCTTATTGGCAGATGGCTGAGACTAGTGTGGCTAAGGCTGTCTGGCATGCTTGCATTTCCAATGAGATCCTTTTGATTTATTTCATCTGCAGTAATTAAACTTGCCTTTCTTTGCAGCAATGACTTAAACATGTCAGGTGCTCTGGGCCCCATGGAAGATATTGTCACTGTTGGGTTACCTGGGGACATCTTCAGGTGCATCTCAACCCCTGCTGTGGCCATTTCACAAATTTTCACCTGTCAACTATGGGAAAGAGCTCCTCAGCTACAACAGTGAGGTGCAGCTTACATCCATCCATTAGAATCAAAACCAGATCATACTCTCATCTCTGTCTTTGTATCCAGACAGAATGACGACTCCATTTTAGGGTGTGCTTGTCAATGTCTGTTCCCCAAAGGAGTAACAGGGGAGCAGGGCTCCATCAGGCTGGAGAAAAGAACCATCTTGGAATATTTTATGCACTCAAAGGAAGCTTCAAACCAAAAAAATAAAAAACACACAGAAAAAGAAGGCAATAATGCCAGAATTCTGCTTAAGAAATCCACAGACTTTTTTTTTTTATTTGAGAGAGAGAGAGAGAGAGAGAGAGAGAGCACAAGAGGGGGGAGCGGGAGAGGGAGAAGCAGACCCCCTGCTGAGCAGGGAGCCCGATGCGGGACTCGATCCAGGGACTCCAGGATCATGACCTGAACTGAAGGCAGTCGCTTAACCAACTGAGCCACCCAGGCGCCCCAAGAAATCCACAGACTTTTAAGCTAAGATAATGCTTTGTCTCATTGAAGACTGCAGACACACAGGAATGGTACAAAAAGACAAAGGAAGCCAAACACAGGCAGTGTGGTCAGGCTTTTCACAACGTTGCTATAGCAGATTGTCCTTCAGATAAAACTCAAGGAGTTAGCCAGGTGTGATATTGTGGTTTATAATAGGAAACATACATTTGGTCTTTGTCCTGTTGTCCCCAGAACAAAGCTTCTAACAACCCTTGGAATTTCCTGTAATGAGAGCAAGAGATAAAGCTGCCTTTTGTTATGTTAAATGAGGTTGCTTTTGGAAAGCAACTAAGGATGGGGGTTGGTTGTCAGCAGTCAACCATGTGTAAAGTTGGTTCCAACCCCTGACCTCTGGAGAGGAGAGAGGGTCTTAATCAATCACCAATGACTAATAATTTAATGAGTCATGTCTATGTAATGAGGCTCAATAAAAACACCTGAAAGGACAAGGTTTGGAGTGTGACGCACCCTAACTCCACAGAGACAGAAACTCTTGCCCTCGGGACCCTCCCAGACCTAGGCCTGCGTAGATTTTCATCTGGCTGTCGCCTTTAATATCCTTTCTAATAAACTGGCAATCTAGTGAGGAAGCTGATCTCCTGTGAGTTCTGTGAGCCATTCTAGCACATTAGCTGAACCAAAAGAGAAGGTCATAGAAACTTCTGATTTATAGTCAGTCACTCAGAAGCACGGATAACAAGTTGGACTAGTAATTGGCATCTGAAGTGGGACAGTCTCCTGGGACTGAGCCCTTAACCTGTGGAACCTGATGCTATCTCCAGGTAGATATGTCAAGATTGAGTTAAATTTGTGAGACACCTCATCAGTGTCCTCAGGGAATTGAGTTAATTGCTTGGTGTGTTAAAGAAAAAACACACATTGGAATTAGTGTCAGAATTGTCCCAGGTAAATAGGCTACTGGAAGGTGGGTATGGGAGAATGAAAGGCACCTTGACATGGCAACTGGTAAGGTTCAGTGAGACTGCAGGGACAGTATGTGGTGGAGGTGGCAGGATATAAGAATAATAATCATAAAGCCAGTGTTCTGTTCACTTATTCCAAGCTGGGCACTGAGTTAAGCCTTATGTCCTTTAATCCTCATCAGGGCCTCAAGAGGTGGGAACTTCATTATCCCAGTTTTGCAAAGGAGGGAACCGAGATGCAGAGATTACAATGGATTGGCCAAAGTCATTCAGTTCAGTAACTGGGAAAAGGCCAAGCAATGAAGGGTCTTATATTACAAGCCAGACTTTGAATTTCCCCCTGAAATCAATGAAGAAATGTGGATGGATTTTAACTAAAAGAAAGGCATGATCACATCTGTATTTTGTAAAGATAGACCTGGAGCTGGGGGTGGAGGAGGAAAGGGGGGACCACAGGCAGAGGAAAGCAATCTAGGATCAATTAGAAAGGTTTAGCCAATATCAGGGGTAAATATTGAGGCACAAGATGGGCAGCTGGTGAGAAATTCCATCTTACAGATGCAAACAAAACACAGTGGACCATCATAGGCAATTCAAGAGTTAAAGCAATGAACCAAAGCAGATATTAAAAATGTCTTATTATTTTATATTCCCCCAAGGATGATGGGGATCTGCACAATTATACAGGATTTATACCATGGTAAATATTTACTTGATAATCTGGAAAATCTGATTAGTGATTAATAGACCAAGTTATTTTAAACTCATGGACCACAGTCATTAAGAAAAAGAAAATTGCCTCTCTTGTTGCATTATATTTTAATTCTAAGCAGGAAGATTTATTTAGCAGCCTTTGTGACAAAGCTTATAAACAACAGTTTGAAAAATGGGACAATGTAAACAGAATATCGTTCTGACACTGCATGAGTCAACCTCTACAAAATAGGACAAATTTCTACAGCTCTGGAACAACAGCTTCTACAGACAAAGGCCTCATCTCTATCTTCACCTCTTGGCTCATGCTTTTACAAGAAAATAAAAGTGACAAACACACTGCTATGGGGAGTGCAGTTTTAAAACACATTTGGTTAGCAGCCCCAGATACAGTTTCTGTCTATCTCTCTCTCATAGGTCCATGAAAACTGGTCAAGGGCAATTTACACTAGTCATGGCTTTCCCTCTGAAAGGAAAATGAAAGCAGTGGCTACTTCCAATTTTCCAGAGAGAGCAGGACTAGAGAAGTATCAGAACTTGAACTCAGATCTCCTGACTCCAGAGTACCTTTCCCCATAATAATATGAGCAACATTGTCAGGATTCAGGGCATGAAATAGAATGATGCAGTATTTTACAGAAAGGCTACTAAAAAGTTCCTGCTCAGTCCTCTTTTTTTGTTATTTGTTTTTTTTTTTTTACTGTAATCTGTAAATAGATTTATTGCTTGTGTTGAATTTTCATAAATCATGTTCAGATGAAACCTTCCTATTTGAAAGGCTTGATAACTTTTTGAGAAATGTAAAACAAACCTTCTTAGAATGGGAATTGATCAAAGCTCATGTTGCTTGTCTTGGCATATTTCCTAAATCTATAAAGAAGCAAGAAGTCATGAAGTTATAATATATATAAGAAGGACATCATACAGTTTTCTGAGAAATTTGTGGGTTATTTTTAAACATAGCATATACACCAAAATGTGCACAGTTTTTTAAGTGTATAAGCTGATGTATTTTTACATCATTTCACATCAGCTTATACACTTACATGTATTTTTACAGTGTTTCCTTCCATGTAACTAGTGACCAGTTCAAGAATCAGAACTTGGCCAGCATTCCAGAAGCTATCTTGTGCCCACTTCTAGTCACTACTTGCTTCTGAACAATGATGTTATTGGACTGAACGTTTGGGTCCTCTCAAAATTCATATATTGAAGCCCTCACCTCCAATGTGATGGTATTTGGAGACGGCCTTTGGGATGTAATTAGGGTTCAATGAGATGGTGAGGCTGGGGCCCTCATGATCAGTGTCCTTAGAAGAAGAGACACCAGTGACCTCTCTCTCCCCATACATGCATAAAGAAGAGGTCACGTGAACACACAGTGAAATGGTGGCCACCTACAAACCATGAGAAGAACCTTCAAATGAGACACATTTTGATGATACCTCGATCTTGGACCTCCCAGTCTCCAGAACAGAATACATTGCTGTTATTTAAGCCACACAATTTACAGTATTTGTAATGACAGCCTGAGCAGACTAAGACAAATAGTAAGCATTGTTCTGACTTCGAACAGCACAGATTACTTTCCCTTGGTTCTGAATTTTATATAACTACAATTATACTGCATGCATTCTTTGTTTGGCTTCTTTACCTCAGTGTAATGAGAAATTCATCCATATTTACTAGAATAAAGAAACGTTTTTTCTATTTCCAATTTGCTGAGAGTTTTTTTTTCCGTTACCATGAATGGTGTTGAATTTTCTCAAATGTTTTCCTGCATCTAGGAAAAAGAGAATATGATTTTTCCCCACTGTCCTCACTCCCCACTTTCTTGCTCCTATGAGAATTACATTGATTGATTCTCAGATATTAGCTTACTCTTACATTTCTGGAGTAATATTAGCTTAGCCAAGATGTATTATCTTTTATATATGTTTTGCTGGACTTACTAAGCTAAAATTTTGTTCAAAATTCCCTTTGCTTAGCAAGTTTTGGGATCAAGGTTATATTGGCCTCATAAAAAGAATAGTTTTCCCTTTGTTTCTATTCCTTGAAAGAATTTTGTAAGGTTTGTGCTACATTTTTTCCTTAAATATTTGGAAAAAAATTATTGGTGAAGTTATGTAAGTATGTTTTTGGATTTTCTTGCCATTGTTATTTTTGTTTTGTGTACGTGCAAATTATTTAGCAACAGATTTAATTTCTTTACTAAATACTATGCTAGAGAATTTTTTTGTCTGTTTCAGTTTCAGTTTTTTCTTTTTTTTAATTTTATTTATTTATTATTTGTTTATTTATTTCAGAGAAAGAGAGAGAGAGAGAGAACAAGCTGGGGGAGGGGCAGAGAGAGAGGGAGAGAGAAATCTCAAGCAGACTCCACACTGAGCACAGAGACCAACATGGGGCTCAATCTCACAACCCTGAGATCATAACCTGAGTTGAAATCAAGAGTCAGACACTTAACTGACTGAGCCACCCAGGCACCCTGAGTAAGTTTTTTCATAAGGAACTGACCTATTTTGTCCAAACTGTCAAATTTTTTAGCAAAAAATTATCCCTAATATTTTCTTGTCACTTTTATGTGTGTAGGATTATGTGGCGACGTTCATTTTTCTGTGGGTAATTTTTCTTTCCTCTCCCTTCCTTCTCTCCTTTCTTCTTTTCTTCTTTCCTTCCTTCTTCCTTCCTTTCTTTGTTGATCACTCTTTCTAGGTTTTAATCAATGATAATTTTTTTTAAGATTTATTTATTCATTTGAGAGAGAGAGCATGCGTGGGGAGAGGGACAGAGGGAGTGAATCTTCAAGCAGACTCCCCACTGAGCGTAGAGTCTGAGTTGGGGCTCCATCTCACAGCCCTGAGATCATGACCTGAGCTGACACCATGAGTTGGGTGCTTAACCGACTGAACCACCCAGGTGCCCCATCAATGATAATTTTTTAAAAGAACCAACTGTCATCTTTGTTGCTTCTCTCTATTGAACTCTCAAGTATATTTTATTACTATCTACCATTTACTATTTTATTCCATTTTATTTAATTTAGTTTTGCTGGTGTTTTTGGCTAGCTTCTTTCTTTGTCAGTATCTGCCGTAAAACTGAACATATACCTCTGAGTTCTACTTTAGCTGAGGCCCATGAAAGGGAGGCAGACCACAAGAGGCTTTTAAGGATAGAGAAGAAACTGAGGGATAGGTTGAAACTGAGGAGATGGGTGTGGGATGGGCTGAATGCGTGATGGGAGTAAGGAGGGCACGTGTTATGATGACCACTGGGTGTTGTATGTAAGTGATGAATCACTGAATTCTCCTGAAACCAACCAATATTGCACTGTATGTTAACTAACTAGAATATAAATAAAAACTTGAAAAAAAGAAAAAAAGAAAGAAAAAGGAAAAACTGTAGCTTTGCTGTAACTCAGTTCAAAATACTCTCCAATTTCAGTTTTAATTTCTTCTTTGTCTCACATGTTCCTTGGGAGAGCATTCCTGAACTTCAAAAGTTGAAGATTTTCAAATTATGTTTTTTATTTATATCTGGCTTAATTTCACTGAGGATCAAACATTGCACTGTCAATGATATTAGTCCTTTGAGATCTATTAAAGCTTTCTTCATGGTTCAGCATTTGATCATTTTAGTAAATGCTTTGTGTGCACTGGAAAGTAATGGGAAGTCTACTGTTATTGGGTGGGATATTCTATATAGGTCAGTCAAAACAGTGTATTTATTGTGTTGTTCAGACCTTCTATATCCTGATTGGGTTCTAATTGTTCCATAAGCTATAGAGAGAGGTTTGCTAAGGTCTTCATCTAGTTCTTTGGATTTGTCTCTTTTGCCTTTAAATTATGTTAATTTTTGTTTTGCTTTACATGTTAGAAAGATATGTGATTGGGGCATACAGATTAAACATTTTTATATCTTTCTGACAGATTTTCCCCTTTATTGTTATAATATGTACCTCTACTTTTAGCAATATTTACCTTACAGTCTATTTTTTTCATAGTAAGAAAACTATGACAGCTTTTTTTACTAAATATTTGCACAGAATATGGTTGTCTAATTCATTCATTACCTTTATGTTTTATGTATTTAAATATAAGTGTTTTTTAATGTTTAATTTAATTATTATTTAGTTGTGCTTATATTGACCACTTTGTTTTCTATTAGACACACGTTTTCTTTTTTAAAAAATTTTTATGCCTTTTATTTTTCAAATGTGATTTTTATTATTCACTTTCACCCTATTTACTTATTCATTGTTACTGCTTTTATTACTTTTAGTGGTTACTCCATACACTGTAGCAGGCATTCCTGAATTAGTATAATAGATCATAAATATTACTTTTATCGTTTCCCAATAATGCTAGTTATCATTTCCCAATAATGCTAGAACTTAAAACACTTCAACTCCATTTATCCCTCATGCCTTCCAGGTTATTTTTTGTCACACATTTCAATTCTACATATATTTTTAAATCCATAAGACATTACAGATAGTCTTTTCTACAGTCAATATGCCTTCACATTTATCCACATATTTATTCTTTCTGGTGATTTTTATTCTTTCATGCACTTCCCTGATTTCACTGAAATCAGTAATTCTTCCTATAGAACTCTTCCGTATTTCTTAAAAATATAGGCTGGTTGGTAATGAATCAACTCAGTTTTATTCCAAATATGCTTTTATTTTTACCTTCATCTTTGAAGGATGTATCTGCTGGATATAGAATTCTATGTTAGAGGTTACTTGTGTGTCAGCACTTTGAAGGTATCATTAGGTTTTCTTCAGGCATCTACCAGTTCTGTAGAAAAGTGAGCTGTCAGTTGATTCTGTAAAGGTAATATGCCTCTATTTCTCTAACTTCTTTTAAGATTTTCTTTTTCTCTTTGGTTTTCTGCAGTTTGACTATGATGTGCCTAGATATTTCGAAATTTATGTTTATTAATCTGGCTTTGCTTGAGCTCTCTGAAGCCATGGGCTGTTGTCTTTCATCACTTTAGGAGAATGTTCAGCTGTCATCTCTTTTAACAATGCCTAATTGCTATTTTCTTTCCTCTCCCTCTTGACTTCCAGTTACATATATGTTACACTGTTGGAGCATAACCTGTGTGTCTCTTATACTCCATTCTGTTTTTATAAACTTCTTTTTCTCTCTGTGCTGTATTTTGGATATTTTCTATTGACTGTTCCTATTCACTGTTCTGTCTGTGAACAGACAATTTGCTGTTAAAATCACTAATTCAGAGATTATATATTTTTGTTCAGTAATATTCATTTGATTTCCTTGGAGTATAAATTCTAGTTCCATGTTAAAATTCTGCATGCTGAAACAAATAATACATTACATGTTTAAAAAAGAAGAAGAAAATAGTAGAAAGGGAAAAATGAAGGGGGGGGATCGGAGGGGGACACGAACCATGAGAGACTATGGACTCTGAGAAATAAACTGAGGGTTCTAGAGGGGAGGGGGGTGGGGGGATGGGTGAGCCTGGTGATGGGTATTAAAGAGGGCACGTTCTGCATGGAGAACTAAGTGTTATATGCAAACAATGAATCCTGGAACACTACATCAAAAACTAATGATGTATGGTGATTAGCATAACATAATAAAATAAAATTTTAAAAAAATTCTGCATGCTTTCTATTTTTCCTTTTTTTCCTCTATTTTCTTGCACATCCTAATCAAATTCATTTTTAAGAACTTGTCTGCCAACTCTGATATCTGGGCAACTTGCCGGTGAGCTTCCAGTGTCTATGTTGTGTTTTAGGGTGTGGTCCCATGATTCTCTCTCCTTACATGCCTAGTCATTTTTTATTAAATGACACCTATTGGGGAAAAAGAATTATAGGTGCTTTGAATTATTTTATATTCAGGTTAGAAGGGGTCCCCCCTTTTTTGCCAAATGGTTGGGAGACTGATCACTTTAATCCAGTCAAGACTGCTCCGTGCCCACACTGTGTGGCAGTTATGTTAAGACTGTCAACTTTTTTGTACTGGTTCCTAGGGTGGAGGTATGGCCCTGCAGAGCTTCCAGGTGAGATCATTGTGAGCCTCTGTGTTTTCAGAAATGAAAAACCACAGGAATTTCTGCTCTGATTTTGAGTTTTCAGCCTAGGTCTTTAGGTTCCCATCCCACACAACATCACAGTTTGACAATAATCTTGAGGAGGACGCCAGCTGTATTTAAAGTCCCTCAAGTTTCCAATTTTATCACTCCAGTTCTGAGTAAGTGACAAAAGGTCTGCTGGTGTCTCTGTCTACAGCAATGGCACTCTTAGATGGTAGCTGTTCCCAGATCTGCAAGTGCCTCCAGGAAAAAAGAGACTGGAACTCTGAAGCCATGTCAATTCGCCATTGTTTGGGGGAGTTTTCATTTCTCATCTCTTACTTTTAGGTTTCCTATCTCTGATAAGTATTTATTTTCTAAGTAGCAGGAGGCTGTGGAAAATTACACTTAGCTTTTCTGAGATTGGGGCTTAGTTCTTCAATCTCCTATCCTATGCAGATTTAGAGTTCAGGAAATGTATTAAAGGGGGAATTGGCCATAGTTTGAGGACATTCCCATCTCTAAGTCTGTCACTCAAACCCTTCATGACTGCTGCAATCACCGCTGCTTACTCTGCACCCCAGAAGTGGGGCAAGCCTGGGTTGAGCTCAGACCCTCAGCCTGTGCCCAGAATCAGATAATGTCCACAGGGAGAGCTGAAAGCCTGATTTCACCTTTTTATCTATCTATCTATCATCTATCTATCTATCTATCATCTATCTATCTATTTATTTAAAGATTTATTTATTTGAGAGAGAGAGTCGGGGGGAGGGGTAGAAGGAGAGGGAGAGAATCTCAAACAGACTCCCTGCTGAGCCCAGAGCCCAACTCACTGGGTTCAATCTCAGGACCCTGAGATCATGACCTGAACCGAAATCAAGAGTTGGACCTTCAACTGAGCCATCCAGGCACCCCACACCTTTTTATTTAAAAGTTTTCTTCTCTCTACTCTGTAGTCCTCATAGTTTTATGGTTCTCTGAGACTTGTTATTAAATATTTAAAAATTATATTTTATCTGACCTTTCTAGTTGGCTTCAGTAAGAGTGTTGGTCTTCTGTGAAATTCTCCATCCTACCCCAAAGCAGAAGTCCTGACTTGGTTTTTTATATAAATAAAATAAATGTCATTCTTCATCTTTTTCCTTCTACATGGGAGTTGCTTTCAGACCGTCTGAATACATATCCAGGGGCTTTTACTCAGAGCTTCTTGGCACATAAATGAAGGCTGACAAAATAATTTTATTTCAAAGGAAAGGAAAATCCATACACTATAATTTATTTCTTTTCCAAAAATTGCTGGCTGGTTTTAATCTACAACCTAAAGTAAGAGAAGCCATCAAAACCAGTTTTTCTATAAATGCCAGCTTTTAGACAGCATGATATCTATATTTATGATTTCTGAATAGGAATTCCTTTACTCAAAAGTTTTATAGAAGAGCATTTTCTAATTACTCATCCATGGATCGGTAAAATCAGGCTACACACTCATGCCTTTTCTGTCTCCTGTCCTCCCTTCAGTGACATTGGTTGCAGATTAACTTCCCTTGTGCCACACCTCCACTCCAAACATCTAAACATGCCCTTGTCCCTCAGTGTTGTTCATAAGGAGTCTTGATATTTTTGTGTTTCATAATGTAATTTTAGTTGGGAAACATACCTGTGGAAGGATTTGAGTCTTTAAAAATATACAGGCATTTGGTGTCAGCATTTGCCTGGTATTGTGCAATCAGGAAGTTCTGATACCTCTTTGCTTCTGTAGGACAGTAACAGTGGCAATATTAGTATAGCATTTTCTGCTTGCTAATATCACATTTACGTCTCAATAAGCATGTAACAAAGTTATTATTATCTTCATCTGAAAACTGAGGAAACTAAAAATCTGAGAGACTGATTGATTCCCCAAAGTAAGATCTCTAGAAGTGAGCTGAACTGGGGCTGAAATCCCAGTCTTTCGATTATAAAATCCATGCTTCATCCCTTTACTTTATTGTTTTAGTTAACACAGCAAGTATTGTGCTAGGAGCTGGGAAAACATGACCATATCAGGTCCTGCCCAGTTGTCTACACAGTCCATGGGAAGACGTAGACTAATGACCCACAAATGTCACACAGTATAATAAATATCATACTATGCAGATGATGGCATGGGGACGTACACACTTGCACTGAAATAAAAAAGAACAGATCAGTAAAGGCTTATCTGAGAAATGACACTTGTGCTGGGTTTTCAAGGTGCAAAGACTGGGTGAAGAATAAAGAAAGAACGTGTTTCAGACGCAACAGTAAGTGGAAAGACACAGAGGTGTAAATCAGAAATGTTTTAATATTCTAAATATAATATTTCACATGGGGAATGGTTCAGAAGGTAATGATTAACCTATAGTTTATTAAAGATTCTTAGAGTTAGGATTGTTCCCCAGAGTCTGCCTAGCCAATCTACTTATTAAGCAGCCATACAGCATCTTCATGATAGCAGCCAAGTGGGCATCAGTCCATAAAAGAAACCTTTACAACTTCTCTAATAATATTTTCCATTTGCTAACAACACTTCTTTTATTTCTGAACTATTTCAAGAAATGAGTTTCAGAGCTCATATACTACCTTGGGCAAGATTATCCCTAAATCATCATAGACAAGCACAAAGAATAACATACCAATGTTTCAGTTTGTTAAACTCATCAAAAATTTTACCAACTATTTCTGAAAAAGTCACTGCAATCTTTGAGGACATCAGTTTCTCTCCACTTAGAACAGGTCATCATAAATTTTCAGCTAAATGCATGGTATATTCAATGGAACAAAATGTACAAGCTTTTATTTTATCTTCTTGTACTTTCATTTGGTGACAGTTTCCTAATCTGAAAAAAAAAGGTAAATAAAATAATATAATTGTCATTTCTATCTTACAGATCCAAGTGTAAATTGATAGTTTTTCAGTCATAAGAATTGTTAAGCTTTTGTGAAAATGTGTACTTCTCAAAGATGTCACATAGTTTATTTTATTCTTATATTTTATGACAGATCCTGAGCCACAAGCAGACACTGTGTCTGCCTGACACTTGGTCACAAGTGCTGAACCATAATTAAAATCAGTTTCTAATCCAGTGATTTTCCCATTACCCTATGCTCCCTGACTCACTGGTCTCCCTCTCTTCCTCTCTCTCTCTTTTCCTTTAACTGACTATACTCCAAAATCTTATTATACTTTGTAAATTCCACAGTGAAAGAGGTGTTACCTTCCCTGGAGTTTATGCTGTTGATTAGGGTTCCTGAATTCCATAACCAAATGACAAATGACTTTGACTTTAGGGAGCTCTCTCTTTGTGTCAATTACTGAATATTCCCTTTCTGAATCTTAGCTTCATTTCTTATCCCTGATACAGAAGTAGGACCTGACCTACTTTCTAAATTTATATTACATTGCACTTTACCCTCACTTCCAACAACCCAATTTATCTCACTGCTTTGAAGAAAAGAAAAATGATGTGAACATATTTCTTGGTGAATTTTTAAGTTAAACTCTTAGCAAGCCCACCAGTTCAAGATGAGACATGTGAAACCACTAAAAAGATAGCAAGAGAAAAAAGTTACAACTTATCATAGTTTGTCACTTAACTGAAAGGTTAAGTATATTGAAATAGACCATATCCTCATAAGCAAGTTTGAAGAATTACGTTCTAATGAATTATTTCTATCTCCTAGTGAAGATATTGCAAGATAGAAATCAGGATTAAATAAACAAACAAACAAACCTGGAGGCTCAATCTGGAAGAATTTAAGGACAAAGAAAGGGGAAAAGAATCTTATAAAAACAATATAATTTCTAGATCTGAAGTAATGAGCTTCCAGATTTAAAAAAAAAAAAAAACAGTGAGTTACTATACAACACATGAAGAAAATTCTGAAAGTTTCCAAGAGTAAGAAAATCACATGCAGAATATATGGGATTAGAATGTTTTCAGACTTCTAACTAACTATTGTTTCACACAGAGAAATGGCATAATCTTATTTATGATTTTATAAAATGACTCTGGATGCTGATAAAGAATGCATCAGAGGGAATGAAAGCAGGGAGGCCAGTTAGGAGGCTCTCACAGCCATCCAAACAATATGATGATGAGGAGGAAGAGTTGTCATAGATCTGAGATAGACTCAAAAGGAATGTGAAAGTAAGGAATTTTAGGGAAGGGGACTTACCAGGTGCCAAAATCCATAGATCCTCTTTCTATAGCATCATTGCGACAAGAAGTGGTCCACAGACTGTATCTGCAGGCACACAGTGGTCTGGAGATTTGGAATTCTTCTCATGACACCAAGTAACCTTTACTTTTCTATCCCTACATCACATACATATACTCTTTTGGCTAAGCATATCTTTATCACAGGGTGGCTTTCCACCCAGTTCCCTTTCCCTTTCCACATAACCCAACAGAATAAGGAAAAAGAAATTACAAAAGTTGGTGATCTAAACAATAGTTCACAGTCTTGCCCTCAACCTAAATTCTAAATGACATGGCAATCTAACTAATATTATAAGAGTATAAATCCATTCTGTGGTAGACAGTGGTATGATCATATTGCTTAGGTGTTTGGAGGGAGAGTTTGCTGTTAGAGTGGCCATGGAGGTAGGGACTTGGACAGGGCCTTTGAAGTATGGGTGTTTTGTTGGTGATGAGTACACGAGAGGCATTGCAGAGAGCACAACATAATAGGGAAGACCTGATTTTCATATTTGGTATGCAGAGAGTAGAAGACCCTGGCTGGAGTACCATCCATACCAAATAAGAACACTTTTTGTTTTTGAGTAGTGCCCTTGATTCGCAATTTGGGCATCTAGCCCCAGGATCCTAGTGCAGTTGCTCTTCCCACAGCTAGCCCTGGCTCTGATTATATTAACATAACTGACCCAGAAACCATTTGGTACCCCCAATTTTTCAACACTCATTATATTTTATATTCTCTTTTTATGGTAAGATGGAGTTGATGCACTCAGATCTCCCTTCAAAGGAATCTGATATCTGGAGCATAGGTGATTGACAACCTCCAGGTGCCACACTTCGAGATACATCTTCTTGTTCACACCAGGACACACTTTGCCTAGGGTGCTCCCAGCCAATAACTGAGCACAGCAAAGATACTTGAACTTGATACTTATTTTTGCATATTGGAATGGCCAAAACTTCTCAGAACTGCACTGGGGTCTGAGTCTCTTCCTTCCCGACTCCTCCTTCCCACTTCATTTGCACAGGTATATGATCAGCATCACAGTTGCAAAGCTGCCCCTGCCTTCCCAGGCATTTCCTGTGAATCTCTTGTATACCCAACTCCATCTTGCCATCTCCTTCTCAGAGGGCCAAATTGATATTCCTAAACACGTCTCCTTAAGAATTAAGATCAACAGTTTTTCCTATCAGAGTCATTGGAGGATAAAAATCAGGGAACACTATTCTGAGATGAAAGAATCAAGGATTCCTTTCAAGTTTAAGTTTCTGTTCCAAGGTTGAAGGGGATTTTAAAGGTCATCGATTCAACCCCATATCCTGATGTGTGATTACTGAAGTAGATTGGTTACAAAAAAGGTCTCATTCTCTACCCCTCCCCATATCTACATCTTTTGCAGTGTAACTTTACAGATCCTCCAATCAGGAGCTGAAGACTATTCATTCCCTACCCTGTGTACGTAGACTGGCCTCGCAACTTGCTTTGGACAATAGAATGTGATGGATGGACGCTGAGCCAGTTCCAAGCTTAGACCCTAAGGAACCTTGTATGCTTCTACTTTTTCTCTTGATCCTCTGCCTCCTCAAGAGAACAAGATTAGGGTCATCTGCTAAAGAATGAGAGACCACATGAGACAGAGTTACGTCAGTCTAGTTGCCCAGCAAAGGTCTCAGAACTGAGAAATCTCAACCAGAATGAATATGGCTGCCTAGCTGATCTACAGCTGATAACAATGAGGGAGAGCCTCCCTGACCCTAGACAAACTATCAACCTGACCTGTAGACTCAGGAGCAATAATAAACATTTTTTAAGCAATGAGTTTTGGGATGGTTTATTATGCAACATCATCGTGACAAAGATAATTGATACATGCATCTTCTAAGAGCACCTTTTTAAGTGAGCACCCACCCAACTTCTGCTTGGATTATATCAGTGACAGGGACTTAAATAATTGATCAGAATTTGATAAGATTTAATTTTCTTCTTGTTTCTTAAAGAAAAAAAATCAGCTGATGCGGCTATTGTTTATCAGTGGACTTCAATAAATACTCAGTGACACTGATACTCTACTTCCCCTCTCCTACTGTTGTTTTCCTGTTTATTCTATTGCAGAACATTTCCAGTTAAGATATTAGGACTGATTTTTTCCTGATTCCATTATATTTTTAGTCCACCTATATTTTTAGTACAATTAGAGATTTTGATCAATGCATTTGGAACATATTTTATTGCATGTCCTCCTCAGTATCAAGGACTATTTTTGAAGCATGGGGATTTCTTATTGGTGAATTTGGTTACTTTTAGGGGATCCATATTTCAATTGTAGAAATGATTATATGTTGTATCTAAGGCTTTGTGTATATCAATTAGGAAAGCATTGCCACTACAATTAACAGAAAACCTAATTACCATGACTTCAACAAATGAGAACTTTTATCCCCCCTCATACAATGAAAATTCTGGAGTCACTGGAACTGGCTTCGCAGCTCAACGGTATCAGTCCCAGGATGTCTGGGATTCTTGTGAACCCAAGATAACTATCTCAGCTCCAAGTATTTTATCAGGGCAGGAAGAAGTGGAAAGATAATACCAGAGTTATTTGTTGTTTTTTTTTTCTTTAATTAAAACTAAGCCCCCAGAAGATGTTGTTTTGTGCAATTGACTAGGATTGTACCACGTGGTCACCACTGTCCAGGAACACAATAAACACACACGAAAAAGCAGTTAGGTTTTTCATCCTCTGTGGAGCAGCAAGGGAGACGGGGGGTTAGGAATAGCAATTGGGTTAGCCAACAACAATGTTTGCTGTAGTATATGCAATAAAACAAAATGTAAAATTGGGGAAATAGATAAGGCATGTTGATTGGGGAGCCTGGGTGGCTCAGTTGGTTAAGCGACTGCCTTCGGCTCAGGTCATGATCCTGGAGTCCCAGGATCGAGTCCCACATCGGGCTCCCTGCTCAGCAGGGAGTCTGCTTCTCCCTCTGACCCTCCTCCCTCTCATGCTCTCTCTCTATCATTATCTCTCTCTCTCTCAATAAATAAATAAAAACCTTTAAAAAAAAAGATAAGGCATGTTGACTAATAGAGGATGTACACATTCAACATGTACTTGGAAATTTTTGAAAAATGTAAGTCTTCTAAGACTTTCCCAGGACCCTTAAAATTGCTTGAAATAATGGTGGGGGTTATCTATATTGTGGATGAGGAACTTTACGCAGGGAATACTGAATCAGACCAGAGCTCCAGAATGTTCATTGGAAATAGGCCCATGCATTTCAGTATGTTCAAACTGAGCTTACATCCCCAATCCCTGCCCCAACTCACCCACTCCTCCTCTTCCTTACCCCTCCATCTCTCAATCCTCAAGTGCAAGCAACTCTATCTCCCAAATACAACTCAAACCACTTTTCCTCTCCAGTCTTACTGATTTCATTGTGGGGCCCTGATTACCCTCCTGCATTACTACAACAGGGACCTTACTACTCCTTGCCTCTGGCATTTTTGGTAAGAATCAATACACAACAATCCTGTTAGGGTCATATTCCTAAATTCGAATTGAATATTTTACACTAGCTTTCTTAAAAATCCTTTCCCTTAAAGATACAAAGCAAGTATCCTTTTGGCAAAACTTAAAAGGCCCCCCCCCTCTTTTTTTTTTTTTTTTTTAAGCCCTCTTTTGATCCAGTCTTCCTGATGGTCCTCTCCTAACTCATGGGCCTTACCTAGTGCACCCTTTGCCACCTAGTGGCTGGCATCCCCTAGGTGCCACAAACATATTGCACACTTTCTTCTCCGTGTTTTCTTGCCTGTTCTTTTACTAGGAATAGCGTTAGGGTCCATTACTCAGAAGACCTATCCCTTTTGTGTCCTTTAACTCTCATCTCCATGGTACCCTCACCTGTGAGGTCTTTTATGTGCTTCTCTAATGGGCTCCCGAAGCAACTGTGTTCTTATCACCTACTTATCACTATTTCACGCTTACTTATTATAATTTGTGTATCTCTTTGGCCTTTTAAAATTCATGCCCATCTAAGTTTGTTAGGCAACTGAGTGAAATGCTGCGGTGTTACCTACGTATTTGCACTGCTCTGTCCTTTACTCTGACCCAAAGGTCAGGAGCAGACTAAGAACTATAACCTAACAAAGGCTGTGAGTCCCAGAGCGGCAGTAAGTCCTTGTGTTTTTACTTGCTTCCCTGCCCAACATTTAATACAGTTCCCAATACTCTGTGGGTGTATTTGTTAACATTCTTGAAAGGAGAAAGAGGGATTAATTTGTAGCAAAATCCTCCCTTCTTCATGAGCAGAAACTCCACTCTCTTGAGACTGCTTTCCAAATTCATGGCTGTGGTTCACCCTCCAAGTGTTAATTTCCAAGGCTGCTCCTTACATCATACAAGTGTAGTAAATCATTTACCTTAAGGTGGGTGCTGGATCCCTGAGGGAAATTTGACAGGCCCATGAGTAAGAAAACAGGGGTTCATTAGGTCATGAATAACCAAATGGAACAGCAAGTAACAGCTGCTTGACTTGTTTCATTTTTCCATAGATTTTTCCTGATCCCAGATTTTCAACTCTTTCAAATTATTCCCTACCCCTTCTTTCTATATTTAGTTTAATCTTTACTTTCTTTAGATTATATAAATACATAGCAAACACTTTCATCTTCAGTAGTGTAGAAATAATCTTCAGCCTAATATACCCATATTTGCAGACAGAACAATAAAAAAAATGGCAATTTAGCTTTCTATCCTCATGCATTAAATTTCTTGAACTCTAAATATAGATTCTTAGGAACTCCTGCAGTTGGGGAGAACTGTCATGACAGCTCAGATGAAGAATCTTCCTGTCAGTAACTTCATGGAAAGGGTCTGAAGGAACTGAATGCTGTTTTAAGGACTACCAGCATCCCTTAAAGACCAAAGCAGCAACACTTAAGATTGAGCTATCGACCAAGCGCTGATGATCCAGAAAGCTCTTAATAAAAGGAAATGTAAGTTAGTTTTCTTGTTGAATCAGATCACCTGAGAGTACGTTACATAAATTGCAAAAGCAATAAGTGAACAAAAAATATAGATATATTTGATACCTGTCCTATTTAATGGATTTTATATTTTATTTTAGGAAGACAAGATAAATTGTAGTTTGCCTTTTAAGCAAAAATCATCACTGTGTGAATAGTGTTGTTCATCATGCAAGTACTAGGATAACCCAAATCCTTACAAGTTCCTTGGGCCCAATCTTGAGGAGCCATTCCTCTGGACCTGCTTGGATTCTCTCACACACAGCCTCTCTTCCAACTCCCCAGGTGGGTTCCAAGTAAGACCACACTCTTAATTTCAGAAACCCAATCTGGAGCCCAGGCTTCTTGAGGGTTAAAAATTAGTGCTTGATTCAGAGGCTGAGGAAATAGAAGATGGTCACCCATTGAGACACCACTGATAAATTTTATAGCCTTAGATAAATCACTTAGCTTATTAGGGCTGCAAATTCTTCATCTGTAAAAGAAAGTCGGACTAGAAAATATCACTTCATGTGTGTATGCCATTAAACAATCTGCAAATCCCTTCAAGTGTTTTCTAACTTGTTTTTTTTTTTAATTTTTTTTATTCTTATGTTAATCCCCATACATTACATCATTAGTTTTAGATGAAGTGTTCCATGATTCATTGTTTGTGCATAACACCCAGTGCTCCATGCAGAATGTGCCCTCCTCAATACCCACCACCAGGCTAACCCATCCTCCCACCCCCCTCCCCTCTAGAACCCTGTTTGTTTTTCAGAGTCCATCGTCTCTCATGGTTCGTCTACCCCTCCGATTTCCCCCGCTTCATTCTTCCCCTCCCCCTACCTTCTTCTTCTTCTTTTTTTTTTTCTTAACATATATTGCAATATTTGTTTCAGAGGTACAGATCTGAGATTCAACAGTCTTGCACAATTCACAGTGCTTACCAGAGCACATACCCTCCCCAGTGTCTATCACCCAGTCACCCCATTCCTCCCACCCCACCCCCCACTCCAGCAACCCTCAGTTTGTTTCCTACAATTAAGAATTCCTCATATCAGTGAGATCATATGATACATGTCTTTCTCTGTTTGACTTATTTCACTCAACATAATACCCTCCAGTTCCATCCACGTCGTTGCAAATGGCAAGATCTCATTCCTTTTGATGGCTGCATAATATTCCATTGTGTATATATACCACATCTTCTTTATCCATTCATCTGTCGATGGACATCTTGGCTCTTTCCACAGTTTGGCTATTGTGGACATTGCTGCTATAAACATCGGGGTGCACGTACCCCTAACTTGATGTGAAAGGCTGGGCAGGGTTGAAATTACTATCTTACCTTAATGATAAGGGCTAATGGGAAACTATGTTTCTACATTTACAGGGAGTTACTAGTTGGCTTGAGCAAATAGCAGCACTCACGATTAGGTCTTTTGGCTTCACTTTCTGCTCTTTTTCAGCATGACAGACTTCTTTACAAAGTTCTCTCCAGTCCTCACAGTTTTTTTATTTTAATTCTTAATGCAGTATGGCTGAAGCCCAGCAATCCTATTTTATGAGATTAAATATATTGTATCTCTTCAATTCCAGCAAGTGGTTGAGCTCCTATGTACTAGGCTCTGTGTTAGGTGCTGAGGAGGACAAAGCTGAATAGGTTTGTTTCATTTTCACTGCATAATGCCATTTTATACAATTACCAAATTATATGAATATAATTTTTTTTCTCAGAACAATGTGGCCTATCCTAGGTATTTTCATCCTTGTTTAACAGTAAAAAACAAAAACAAAAACAAACGAACCAAAAAACAACCAAACAAACAAAAAACCAAAACAGACTCAGGGGAGAGACATAAAGACTCAGGGCCAAAAGTATTTAGAAGAGAAGTTTACTTGCAAACAGTGGAAAGGAAATAAGATTTTTGAAGGACTAGCTGCCTAAATAAATAAATACATTCAATAAATACTTAAAGGAAAGAACATACACACACACACACACACTCAATTACCGAAGTTACCATGTTTGTGTTAGTCTTTTCATGGTACACAAACAGAAATTTTCATCATATTCACAAATTCAAAATTCGAATATCAGCATGGTCAGACTCAAAGATAAAATTTCTTTTGTTAGAGAATCAGAATTTTGCCATGTAAACTTTCAATTAATTGTTGTAATCCAAAGTGGCTAACTCTTGTTGAATTTGGATTAAGTAATTAACATCTAAGAAGTCATCTCCTGAACAGAAATAGCTTTGGAAATTCTCGCTTGGTTTCTTGGTTTAGTCTAAAAGGTATGTCCATGATGATGTAAACTCGACCCATGAAAATATTTCCTTCAGTATTAATAGTCAGGACAATGTAATATGTTCTTTATTGAATTTTATTAAAATCCCCCCTCACCAAATTACATCTGGATCTTTAGCTCATATTAGAACCCTTTAGGTAAGGGTAACCTAAAAGCAAAAACAAACTGTGGAAGACAAGACTAAATAGCTCTAATTGATTAATTAAAGATAATATATTTGTGTCATTTTCAGCAGCTAAGTTTGTGGTACTTTGTTACAGCAGTGATAGAAAACTATTATATAGCACAAGCACTTTGAAAAACACTTTGGTATTTTCTTTAAAAGTTACATAAACCTACCACATGATTCTTCCTTTCCACTTATAGGTACTTACTCAAAAGAAATGAAAGCAGACATCTATACAAAGACTATTTGAAATAGCAAAAAAAAAAAAAAGGAAACAAACAACAAAAATGTGTATCAACAAATGAATACATAAACAAATCCGGCATACCCATATGCTGGAATGTTACCTAACAATTTAAAAGAATAAACAATTGATCTATGTAACAGGATGGATAAATCTCAGAACAATTATGCTACATGAAAAAAAGCCAGAAGAAAAAGGAATATATACTATATGATTTCATTCAGATAAATTCTAGAAAATACAAACCAATCTCAACAACAGATCAGCAGTGGTGACAGGAGAGGTGGCATGGATAGAGGTGGGTGAGGAAATATAAACAAGTATGAAGAAACTTTTGCAGGTGATGGATATGTTTACTGTATTGATTGTGGCGGTGGTTTTGCAGGTATATAAACATGTCAAAATTTATTAAATTGTATTCTTTAATCTGTGTCAATTATATCTCAACAGAGCCATTAGAAAATAAATATCATGGTTACCAGGTTTATGCTAAAATGTTCATATATAGAAAAACAAACATCATTTTTCACATGTTCATCATATTCCTAAAGGTCATGACCCAGCTTACGAGATCAACAGCAAAAATCCAGAATAACATTATGCCTGTTAGAAAGTTCAGGATTCTGGGAAATAGTCAACGTTTTATATTTAGGGTACTAGAATTACAGAATCAGACAGGATGATCCTATTAATTTTGATTTATCTTAAGGCACAGTATTTTGTTTGGCTATGGAATAAGAAATGCTTTTGAAGAGGGGCTTCTTGAGGGCCAGATAACTTGCCAAAAGTCACACATCATCTTGCAAAAGTGGAAATTGAAACTTAACCTGTTTAATTCCGAAGCCCTCTCCCTTACTTCCTACTGCCTCAATGTCCCCTGCCTAGTTTGTCTGTGACTCTAAAATTGAAGGGCAAGGGTACCCCATAATTTTAAATTAGACTTTAAAGAAATAGGAACTTGAGAAAACTTCATAAATTGCTTTATTCAAATTGCTCTATATTCCCTTTCCACGCCTTCCACTCTGTTTTTCTCATGATAAATCTTGCTTTTTCTTTCCCAACACCAAGATATTTCTAAAGATGAACCCACAGAAACTACTATCCCATGACTTTTGAGAGTTTTACATTCCTCCTGGAAAATTCTAGAGCCTTCATGGGTTGAGCACTGCTGTAGTTCTCTGACTTCTCTGGTCTGTCTTTCTTTCATTCCCCAGCTTTTCTTTAACATGGAAATGGACTTTTCCTCTTCCTATCCTTTGTCCATTCCCCATGCAGAGGTTGAGGGCCAAGTTTCAATACATTCAAAGAGATTGATACTTATTTTGTTTAACCTATAAGACAAAAGAGATGTTCCCTTTGTTATCCACTGGCACTAGCTTATTAAAATGAAGCTCAAACGCATTAACATAACATTAAGATAACTATTATTAATTGAGAATGTTCTACATCTTTGTCTTATATGCTTGTTCTATATCTGTGTGTTATCTGATATAATCTTCAAAACTCTTTGAATAGATATCATTATCCTCATTTTACAGGAGAAGAAAATATGGTCCAGAGAGGTAATTTACAAAATTGTCTGCAAAGAAATTTGCCAATGGCTCAGCTATTAAGTATTAGAACCAAAATTCAACCTCTTTAATGTCTGCCTCCAAGGAGAGGATCTCCTTTACACTGCATAACCTCTGAACAAAGACATCCTTATGACCCATTATGCAACCAGATTCAGAAGTTGATACTGACAAATGTGAATATTATATCAGTCTCTGACTCAAAAGTGTCAGTGTCATGTTTGTTTTTTATCCCTGCCTTACCTTTACATTATTCCATCTGATTTCAAGGTCTTTTTGTACCTGGGCCCATCTCACCTTTGAATTATAAGAATGACTCAAAGAAGTTTTCCTGTGTTACCAGGATCAACAGAGCTATTAGTGAAAGAGCATTTTTAAACTCCCAATCACTCTTTTTTTTTTTAATTATTATGTTATGTTAATCACCATACATTACATCATTAGTTTTTGATGTAGAGTTCCAGGATTCACTGTTTGCATATTACACCCAGTGCTCCATGCAGAATGTGACCTCTTTAATACCCATCACCAACTGGGGGGCTAATCCATACAACCACCCCCTGCCCCTCTAGAACCTTCCGTTTGTTTCTCAGAATCCATAGTCTCTCATGGTTCATCTCCCCCTCTGATTTCCCCTCCTTCATTCTTCCCTTCCTGCTATCTTCTTCTTCTTCTTCTTTTTTTTTTTAACATATAATGTATTATTTGTTTCAGAGGTACAGATCTGTGATTGAACAGTCTTACACAACTCACAGTGCTCACCATAGCACATACCCTCCCCAATGTCTATCACCCAGCCACCCCATCCCTCCCACCCCACACCACTCCAGCAACCCTCCATTTGTTTCCTGAGATTAAGAATTCCTCATATCAATGAGGTCATATGATACATGTCTTTCTCTGATTGACTTATTTCGCTCAGCATAATACCCTCCAGTTCCATCCATGTCATTGCAAATGGCAAGATTTCATTCCTTTTGATGGCTGTGTAATATACCTCATCTTCTTTATCCATTCATCTGTTAATGGACATCTTGGCTCTTTCCACAGTTTGGCTATTGTGGACATTGCTGCTATAAACATCGAGGTGAACGTATACCTTCAGATCCCTACATTTGTATCTTTGGGATAAATACCCAGTAGTGCAATTGCTGTGCTGTATGGTAGCTCTACTTTCAAGTTTTTGAGGAACCTCCATACTGTTTTCTAGAGTGGCTGCACCAGCTTGCATTCCCACCAACAGTGTAGGAGGGTTCCCTTTCTCCCAACCCCACCAACATCTGTTGTTTCCTGACTTGTTAATTTTAGCCATTCTGACTGGTGTGATGTGGTATCTCACTGAGGTTTTGATTTGGATTTCCCTGATGCTGAGCAATGTTGAGCACTTTTCATGGGTCTGTTGGCCATTTGGATGTCTTCTTTGGAAAAATGTCTGTTCATGTCTTCTGCTCATTTCTTGATTGGATCATTTGTTCTTTCGGTGTTGAGTTTGAGTTCTTTATAGATTTTGGATACTAGCCCTTTATCTGATATGTCATTTGCAAATATCTTCTCCCATTCTGTCGGTTGTCTTTTGGTTTTGTTGACTGTTTCCTCTGCTGTGCAAAAGCTTTTTATCTTGATGAAGTCCCAATAGTTCATTTTTGCCCTTGTTTCCCTTGCCTTTGGCGATGTTTGTAGGAAGAAGTTGCTGTGGCTGAGGTCGAAGAGGTTGCTGCCTGTGTTCTCCTTTAGGATTTTGATGGACTCCTGTCTCACATTTAGATCTTTCAACCATTTGGAGTCTATTTTTGTGTGTGGTGTAAGGAAATGGCCCAGTTTCATTCTTCTGCATGTGGCTGTCCAATTTTCCCAACACCATTTGTTGAAGAGACTGTCTTTGTTCCATTGGACATTCTTTCCTGCTTTGTCAAAGATTAGTTGACCATAGAGTTGAGGGTCCATTTCTGGGCTCTTTATTCTGTTCCATTGATCTATGTGTCTGTATTTGTGCCAGTACCATACTGTCTTGATGATGACAGCTTTGTAATAGAGCTTTGAAGTCCAGAATTGTGATGCCGCCAGCTTTGCTTTTCTTTTTCAACATTCCTCTGGCTATTCGAGGTCTTTTCTGGTTCCATACAAATTTTAGGATTATTTGTTCCATTTCTTTGAAAAAAGTGGATGGTATTTTGATGGGGATTGCATTGAATGTGTAGATTGCTCTAGGTAGCATTGACATCTTCACAATATTTGTTCTTCCAATCCATGAGCATGGCACGTTTTTCCATTTCTTTGTGTCTTCCTCAATTTCTTTAATGAGTATTTTATAGCTTTCTGAGTACAGAATCTTTGCCTCTTTGGTTAGATTTATTCCTAGGTATCTTGTGGTTTGGGTGCAATTATAAATGGGATCGACTCCTTAATTTCTCTTTCTTCTGTCTTGTTGTTGGTGTATAGGAATGCCACTGATTTCTGTGCATTGATTTTATATCCTTCCATTTTACTGAATTCCTGTATGAATTCTAGCAGTTTTGGGGTGGAGTCTTTTGGGTTTTCCACATAAAATATCGTATCATCTGCAAAGAGTGAGAGTTTGACTTCTTTGCTGATTTGGATGCCTTTGATTTCTTTTTGTTGTCTGATTGCTGTGGTTAGGACTTCCAATACTATGTTGAATAGCAGTGGTGATAATGGACATCCTTGCCGCATTCCTGACCTTAGGGGGAAAGCTCTCAGTTTTTCCCATTGAGTATGATATTCGCTATGGGTTTTTCATAGAAGGCTTTTATGATATTGAGGTATGTACCCTCTATGCCTATACTCTGAAGAGTTTTGATCAAGAAAGGATGCTGTACTTTGTCAAATGCTTTTTCTGCATCTATTGAGAGGGTTCTTGTTCTTTCTTTATTAATGTAGTGTATCACATTGATTGATTTGTGGGTGTGAACCAACCTTGCAGCCCAGGGATAAATCCCACTTGGTCGTGGTGAATAATCCTTTTAATGTACTGTTGGATCCTATTGGCTAGTATTTTGGTGAGAATTTTTGCTCCATGTTCATCACAGATGTTGGTCTGTAATTCTCCTTTTTGATGAGGTCTTTGTCTGGCTTGGGGATCAAGGCAACGGTGGCCTCATAAAACGAGTTTGGAAGTTTTCCTTCCATTTCTATTTTTTGGAACAGTTTCAGAAGAATAGGTATTAATTCTTCTTTAAATGTTTGGTAGAATTCCCCTGGGAAGCCATCTGGCCCTGGGCTTTTGTTTGTTGGGAGATTTTTGATGACTGCTTCAATTTCCTTAGTGCTTATAGGTCTGTTCAGGTTTTCTATTTCTTCCTGGTTCAGTTTTGGTAGTTGATACATCTCTCGGAATGCATCCATTTCTTCCAGGTTATCTAATTTGCTGGCACATAGTTGCTAGTAATATGTTCTTATAATTGTTTGTATTTCTTTGGTGTTGGTGGTGATCTCTCCTCTTTCATTCATGATTTTATTTATTTGGGTCCTTTCTTTTTTCTTTTTGATAAGTCTGGCCAGGGGCTTATCAATCTTGTTAATTCTTTCAGAGAACCAGCTCCTAGTTTCGTTGATCTGTTCTACTGTTCTTTTGGTTTCTATTTCATTGGTTTCTGCTCTGATCTTTATTATTTCTCTTCTCCTGCTGGGCTTAGGCTTTGTTTGCTATTCTTTCTCCAGCTCCTTTAGGTGTAGGGTTAGGTTGTGCATTTGAGAGCTTTCTTGTTTCTTGAGAAAAGCTTGTATTGGTATATACTTTTCGTTTAGGACTGCCTTTGCTGTATTCCCAAGATTTTGAACAGTTGTGTTTTCATTTTCATTGGTTTCCATGAATTTTTTAAATTCTTCTTTAATTTCCTGACTGACCCATTCATTCTTTAGTAGGATGATCTTTAGCCTCCATGTATTTGAGTTCTTTCCAACTTTCCTCTTGTGATTGAGTTCTAGTTTCAAAGCACTGTGGTCTGAAAATATGCAGGGAATGATCCCAATCTTTTGGTACCAGTTGAGACCTGATTTATGACCTAGGATGTGATCTAATCTGGAGAATGTTCCATGGGCACTAGAGAAGAATGTGTATTCTGTTGCTTTGGGATGGAATGTTCTGAATGGATCTGTGAAGTCCATTTGGTCCAGTGTGTCATTTAAAGTCTTTATTTCCTTGTTGATCTTTTGCTTAGATGATCTGTCCTTTTCAGTGAGGGGGGTGTTAAAGTTCCCCACAATTATTGTATTTTTTTCAATGTGTTTCTTTGCTTTTGTTATTAATTGCCTTATATAATTGGCTGCTCCCATGTTAGGGGCATAGATATTTACAATTGTTAGATCTTCTTGTTGGATAGACCCTTTAAGCAGGATATAGTGTCCTTCCTCATCTCTTACTACAGTCTTTGGTTTAAAATCTAATTTGTCTGATGTAAGGATTGCCACCCCAGCTTTCTTTTGATGTCCATTAGCATGGTAAATGGTTTTCCACCCCCTCACTTTCAATCTGGGTCTAAAATGAGTGTCTTGCAGACAGCATATCGATGAGTCTTGTTTTTTAATCCAATCTGATACCCCTTTTTGATTGGGGCATTTAGCCCATTTACATTCAGGATAACTATTGAAAGATATGAATTTAGGGCCATTGTATTGCCTGTAAGGTGACTGTTACTGAATATTGTCTGTGTTCCTTTCTGGTCTATGTTGCTTTTAGGCTCTCTCTTTGCTTAGAGGACCCCTTTCAACATTTCAAGTAGGGCTGGTTTCGTGTTTGCAAATTCCTTTAGTTTTTGTTTGTCCTGGAAGCTTTTTATCTCTCCTTCAATTTTCAATGACAGCCTAGCTGGATATAGTATTCTTGGCTGCATATTTTTCTCATGTAGTGCTCTGAATATATCATGCCAGTACTTTCTGGTCTGCCAGGTCTCTGTGGATAGGTCTGTTGCCAATCTAATGTTTCTACCATTGTAGGTTACAGATCTCTTCTCCTGAGCTGCTTTCAGGATTTTCTCTTCATCTCTGAGACTCATAAGTTTTACTATTAGATGTCAGAGAGTTGACCTATTTTTATTGATTTTGAGGGGGGTTGTCTGTGCCTCCTGGTTTTTGATGCCTGTTTCCTTCCCCAAATTAGGGAAGTTCTCTGCTATAATTTGCTCCAATATACCTCTGCCCCTCTCTCTCTTTCTTCTTCTTCTGGGATCCCAATTATTCTAATGTTGTTTCGTCTTATGGTATCGCTTATTTCTCGAATTCTGCCCTCATGATCCAGTAGTTGTTTATCTCTCTTTTTCTCAGCATCTTTATTTTCCATCCTTTTGTCTTCTATATCACTAATTCTCTCTTCTGCCTCATTTATCCTAGCAGTTAGAGCCTCGATATTTGATTGTACCTCATTAATAGCCTTTTTGATTTTGATTTGGTTAGATTTTAGTTCTTTTATTTCTCCAGAAAGCGTTTCTCTAATAATTTCCATGCTTTTATTGAAGCCCAGCTAGTATCTTTAAAATCACCATTCTGAACTCTAGTTCCAACATCTTATTAATGTCCGTATTGATTAGGTCCCTGGCAGTCGGTACTGACTCTTGTTCTTTCTCTTGAGGTGATTTTTTTCTGTCTTGACATTTTGTCCAGGGGAGAATAGATGAATGAGAGAACAAAATGCTAACAGGGTAACAACGTCCCCAGAAAATACACAGTAAACAAATCAGAAGAGACCTGAAGCCAGGGGAAAAGAAAAGGAAAGAAAGAAAAAAGAAAAAGAAAAAGATAAAAACAAACAAACAAAAACAAAACAAAACAAAACAAAACAAAAAACAGAATATGATCAAATATGATCAGGCTGGTGCATAGATCAGTGCCACACAGTAGATTCAGGTGCATTTTGGTCTGTTAGAAGAAAGTGCCTCCCAAAATTTTAAAGAAAGATAAACTTATGTATGTACAAAAATAAGGGTTAGTACAATGAAGGGATGGAATATGACTGTAAAGATGAAAATTATAAAAGATTTTATAAAAGGAATTGATAAGATAAGAAGTTAGTTTAAAAAAGAAAGAAGAGGATAAAAAAAAGGGAGAAAATGTGATCAGGCAGGAGACTAGAACAAAGCCATACACTAGAGATTTAGGGTATATTTTGATCTGTTAGAAGAAACTATATCCCAAAATTTTAAAGAGAGAACAACTTATATATATATATGTACCAAAAATAAGGTTAACTACTATGAAGGGATAGAATATGACTCTAAAAATGAAAAATAAAAAAGATTTTTTAAAAAAGGGATTGATAAGATATTGGTTGAAAAAGGGAAAAAGAAAAATTCAAAAAACCCCCACAAAACTTAACTTTGAAAGACTAAAGAATAATGGGGGGAAAAGGCATGAAATGTATGTCCTGTATTCCCCTAGTGCTGGAGTTCTGCCATTCTCATTGATCAGTAAATTTGGTCTTGGCTGGCTGTTCTTGCTGATCTTCTGGGGGAGGGGTCTGTTGCCGTAGTTCCCAAATGTTTTTTCCAGAGGCGGAATTGCCCCGCCCTTGCTGGGTTCAGGCTAAGTAACCTGCTTGGGTTTGCTCTCGGGAGCTTTTGTTCCCTGCAAGCTTTCCCTACAGCATTGGAGGATGAGAATGAAAATGGCAGCCTCCCCATCTCTGCCCCAGAGGAGCTGAGAACTCGGGGCCCCACTCCTCAGTGAGCCCCCAGAGAAAGCAGTCAATCACTCCCGTCTCCCCAATCTCTGGCCTCACTCTGTGCTCACCGGCCAGTGATAGAGCGTTTCTATCTCTGGCACCCGAACCCTGTGTGGAGTCTCCAAACCCAGCAGATCCCTGCTGTGCGCTCCTGTGCCTCTCCTCCCAGGGGAGGAAGGGGAGTCTCCCCGGATTGGCTGCTTGTTGGGTCCCTGCTGGAGGAGCAGTGGTCCGACTGTGCTGCGGATAACAGTTTATGGCAACCCCGAGCTCTGAGCCCACTCCTCGGCTCCGTCTCTGCACCCGGCTTCCCCGCTCTGATACCTGGGAGCTCTGCTGCACTCAGTCACCCCCAGTCTTTCTGTGACCCCGAGGGTCCTGAGACCACACTGGCCCATGGGGGTTCCACCCCCCGCTTAGCCACTGGAGCGATGTCCCTCGGCAGAGCTGACTTCTAAAAGTTCCAATTTTGTGCTCTGTTGCTCTATCACTTGCCAGTAGCGGCTGACGGAGGCCCCCTCCCCTTGCCGTCTATCCTCCCGAATATTGCCTCGGATTCACTTCTCCACACGTCCTACCTTCCAGAAAGTGGTCGCTTTTCTGTTCAGAGAGTTGCTGCTATTCTTTTCTTCTATCTCCTGTTGAGTTCGTAGGTGTTCAGAATAGTTTGATCCCTATCTAGCTGAATTCCTGGGACCAGACAAAATCCAGGTGTCCTACTCTTCCACCATCTAGCTCCTCCCCCTCCCAGTCACTCTTTACTACAACCACATCACTATAGGCTTTGAGCAGAAATTTAGGGCATGAGATAGGAAATTGACTGACAAGGAAAGACTTCATTTTGGGATTTTTTTTCCACAAACGACTAATATTAGTTTTCATAGAAAGAATATTGATCCAGAACCTTTCTTCCTTTTGGATGAGATTCTTAAAACATCCTTTGAAGATATTTCTGAGCAAGGGGTGAAGCATGGCTATGTTCTACTCCATCTCCTGTAGCACAAATCTATATGTCAGGTTAGACAGTATCGTAACTTCAGTAGGTCTTAGTCATGCCTAACCTCAAACCCCTATTCACTTCCTTCTATTTAAACTCAAAGTCCATAAACTTCTCATTTCAGCTGTCAGAGGTAGAAAGCTCAGAGTTTTCAATGCTATCCTTATAACAGAAAAAGCTAGACATTCTAAAAAGCAATTACTTTTTTGGATATGTCAGAGAACTGAAGAAATAGGGCAATCCATTAATCCCCAATCAGGGGAAAAAAAGAATATTCAGACCCAGATGCAGCAGCTGAGATTTCCTTACTAGAAGAGAAGAAACTGGAGCTATTAACTGGCAGGAAACTCACAATTTTGATGAATTATTGGACGCTGAGTTTAAACTAGCATGAAAATGAGAAAGTCCTGGGACCACAATCTTAATGGGGGAACACTTTCCTAGACTTTTCCTCCAAGAACCCCACAAGGAGTGTGGATCTTAGAAAGAACTACTTTAAATGTAAATAGATTAAATTACCCAATCAAAGACATAATGACTGAATGGATTAAAAAAATAAGACCCAACTACATGCTACCTACAGGAGACCCACCATAGATTTGAGAATACACATAAGCTAAAAGTGAAGGGATAGAAAAAGATAGTCCATGCAAATGGAAATCAAAAGAGAGAAAGAATAGCTATACTTATGTCAGAAAAAATAGACTTTAAGTCAGACACTGTAACAAAAGACAAAGAAGGTCATTATATAATGACAAAGGGGTCAATTCATAAAAAGATATAGAAATTATAAATATACATGTACCTAACATTAGAGCACCAAAATATACAAAGCAAATATTAACTGACCAGAAGGGAGAAAGAGATAGCAATACAATAATAGCCGAGGACTTCATACCCCACTTTCAACAATGAATAGACCACCCAAACAGAAGATAAATTAAAAAACAAAAAGAAAAACATTGGACTGGAACTCACTTTAGCCTTAATGGAACTAATAGACCTATACAGGATATTCCATCCAACAGCAGCAGGATAGACATTCTACTGAAGCTCACTTGAACATTCTCTAGGATAAATCATATACTAGGCTACAAAACATGTCTTAGCAAATTTAAGAAAATTGAGATCATATCAAGTATCCTTTCAAACTACAATGGTATGAAACTGGAAATCAATAACAAGAGGAAAGCAAAATATATGGAAATTAAATGACATACTCCTATACAACTAATAGGTGAAAGAAAAAATCAAAAAGAAAATAAAAAATATTCCTTTGAACCACCCCAATACCAACCAATGTAGAATTACTGTTTTAGACAGCCTATTATATAAATTATTTCTCTGAAGATAGTTTATCACAGAGCTCAAGCAGGAGTATTTGTGCACTGTATTCCATTACAGACTACAGTTGGCCCTTGAACAACATGAGGGTTAAGGGCATTGAACCCCCATGCAGTTGGAAAGCCATGCATAACTTTTGACTCCCCAAAAACTTAATTACTGATAGGCTACTGTTGAATGGAAGGAAGACTTACCAATAACATACAAGGTCAATTAATGCATATTTTATATATGTATTAAATACTGTATTCTTATAGTAAAGTAAGCTAGATAAAAGAAAACATTATTATGAAAATCATAATGAAGAGAAAATATATTTATGGTACTATTCTGTATTTACCAAAAAATATTTGCATATAAAGTCAAGGGCCAACTGACTTCACTTGGTCTTAAGTTCTCTTACCTGTATAAAGAGATGATATAAGTGATTATGAGCATTATTGTGGAAAAATATATACTTAGATATTTTATAAATATATACTAAGTATATATTTATGGCAGGCACACAATAAGGGCTCAATAAATATTGGCAATTATTAGAACTATAGAGCATATTTTTCTATGGAGGCTTTTGGTTGGGATGTATAAAAAGTACTACCAATGGGGAAAGGATAAATTCAAAATTTAAAAATTAAAAAGCTTGACCATTTTTAAACTTTACTAGCCAGCCAGAGTTGAAATATTGGCTAACAGAAAATAAAAAATATTCTGACTTCTAAAGATTTTCTTCAATTAGAAGGACTCAGGACAACTACATTTTTGACAGTGTGGTGCCCAAGGCAAATGGACGCTTCTGCCATAGATCAATGTCAATGTCAATATCAATATCAATATCAATACCAATGCATAATTGGGTAAATTAATCATTTCTTAAACTTTGGATCCAAGCATTAATGAAAGCTTTCAAGAAACCACTTATTCTTGATTACTTTAGTAGATCTACCATGACACTGAAGCATGAAAACAGTTTATGTAGTGATCTGTATTCTTTTCATTTTCCAAACTGTTGTTTTCCTTCTTCACATTCAACATAAGTTTACCTAATTAGCTCATTGATTTGTGCCTCTTATGTATCACCATATGCCTGCTTTTAAGAGGAAAGGAGAAGATTTGCAAAGTCAATTAAGTGATGATCTACCAAATTTGTTGGCACCAGGTGAGGCATGGACCCAGAACTGACATATTGCAAAACTCCAGCATGAATCAAATTGTACTATATATATGTATATGGAGTACAATGTAAATGCCTGAAACCCTCCCCCAGTAAAGGCCATACATTGATGACTACCATAATAGATTAGTGATGGGAAAAAAAATGTGGTTCTTGTCCCATTCTGCAAAGGAAAAACTGAAATAAAAGATGTTCAAAATATATATCAGAAAATCAGTGAATATAGCCTTCCATTTTAAAAATTCTTTTGATTGAATGCCTGGTTTCAAAATGTCCCCATAATTAAGATATATCATGTCAATTTTGTAAAAGTTAAGAAGTACTCTGTAATTTCCAACTATTCTGGGAAAGATATTTTATTTGGCTTAAGAAATGTGTTACCGTGAAATTCTCAATAATTCTGGGTTGGAAAGATTTCCCTTCTTCTCTAGTATTCTAATCCCATGTCACTCACCCCTCCCCAATTTCTCGATAAAGCTTTCTCTGGTCTTTCTAGGCCAACCCTTTATAAACTTACAGAACTTCACTGGTATTATTATTTAACTTTCGAAGTACTACATTAAACTTTCATCCCCTTATGGAGACTTTACTGCAGACCAAAATTCTTGGTCAATTCTTGGCCAAAAAAAAGAATTACAGTGCACCTGCTGCCTTCAAGGACTTCACAGAATATTGATGGACAGATGGTATATGATAAGTAGAAAAATTAAAATATACATTGCATATGCTATAACTGAAGATGACAAGATACTGAAGAAATCCAGAAAACTCAGCTGTCAGTTCTGCCTGAGGTAGTTGGCAGAGAGGAGAAGGGGAATTCATAGAGTAGATGGCATTTTTGGAGTTGGGTCTTAAGAGACAAAATAAAATAGCATGATACCTAGTGAAAAGTGGGAAGGATGTGCCAAGTAAGAAGTAATTTGACTCAATTTGTATTTTGAATCACTAATAATTTCTACTTTTACATGTGCTTTTACATAAATGCTTGCTTGTTGTTAATTTCAAATTTAGAGAACTAATACCATTTTAGGCATAGTTTTATACAAAAAAGTTCCTAAGACACCTTGGCCCTCCAAGATTACTCTGAAGTACCTTGCCTCTAGACAGATACAGAGTGAGCTATGAGACATAAATCAAATTTAAGAAGCCCCCAGGCTCTGAATAGAATGCTGAAGTAAATAAAGATGTTATCATCCATATTTGTAGATAGGAAAACTGAGGTACCAAATGACCTTGGCTAGACATGATTATCTTCCTAATAAAACTCAATTCAAATATCTGTATCTGTAATAACCCAGTCATGGAAACACTTCCATTAGAAGACATTTCTCTGTTAAAGAAAAGGTGCTGAGTGAGTGCAGGGTGTATACACCACCTACTTTCCTATCTGCTGTGCTCGTAACTTGTAAAATCAGGCAAAGGGGCCATGGCAGAAAAAAATCACTTCCATTTTTCAGCCACTAGATGACAAAGCTCAACTTCACCACTTGGTAAAAAATAAGTTTCACAAATTTACACTAGGAAATAAAGAAGTTTAAAAAATAAAATTCACATAATGTCTGGAGCTGTCCCATCCATAGGGTGTCAAGAGACATAAAATTAACTGCATCCCCTGATAGCATTCATTTAAAGAAGAGTCAGTTTCCAAGTGAACCATGGATTTATTCTCTCCAGATTTTCCTTTTGAAAATATGCTAACGGGAAAATGGTAGGATGCCAGAAGTGATGATTTACACATTTTGCATTAGCAATTATATATTTGGCATTAACTCTATCAGAAAAAAAAATTCATTTAGGTTTGGTTTAATGCCTTTGATATTGATGACCTATGAAATTACATTGAAAAATCAATGTGTTAAAGTATGTTGGTGACTGTCAGGGAAATTGAGAAGCCATTATCATTTACAATCATTTTTACATTCTAAATTCAAAATCCATTGTTCCAATATGTCTATGGTTATAGAAAGAATTTTTTCTATGAATCTCTGAATAAGAACTCCTCCCCCACTTTTGTTTTTTGTTTTTTTATGGAAGGCTAATGTTGACAAAGAAAAGTTGTTAGATTTGGATCCATAAGAAAATTATTATTTTTTTTTAGAAGTGCATGGTCATTGGAGAAATTACTAATATTCAAGATATGTAAATATCTTTGCTAAAATTTGTAGAAATGGTCCCTGACCTTAAGTGAACAGTCTGTAATATTGTTTGAGCTTTTTAATATTTCTCCTTGGAATAGAGCTTGAACCAGAAGATTCTGGTTGCCTGATGAGGAGTATAAGCTCAATGAATACTGTCTCTATAATAGTGCATCCCTTAGTGACCATACACAATGGTGATGAGTTTCCTAAAAGACAGATATATCATAGAACAAGTTGGAGGGTTATTTTGTGCTATTTTCTTATGAGTTCTTGAACTGTAGGAGAATTTGGTCTGAGGTTTACTTTCCTTGCAATTTAGTAGGGAGGATGTGATACAGGAGCCCTAAAGTCTTCACCTAGCTCAACTGCCCCAAATATCTCCCCCAAATATTATGCATGACCATATTGATATAAGCCAGTTAGTCATCTACCCCTGTTTCAGGTCAGGCCATTTATATTACTCAGCTCAGGCTGCCATAACAAAGTACTATAAACTAACTGCCTTAAAAAACAGAACTTTATTTTCTCTCAGTTCTGGAGACTGGATCAAGGTACTGACAGGATCAGTTTCTTCTGAAGCCTCTCTCCATGGCTTGTAGATGGTCATGTTCTTCTGAGTTCATATGGTCTTCCCTCTGGACATATCTGTGCCCAAATTAGGACACCATTCTTACTGAATTAGGGCCCACCCTAATGACTGCATTTTAACTTAATTACTTCTTTAAAGACTCTGTCTCTAAAATATAGGCAAATTCAGACATACTGGCAGTTTAGGAATTCAACATATAATTTTTGGGGGGAGGGCAGATATAATTTATTCCATAACACTACCCTTAGTGGAAGTGTGCAGGAAACAGTTTGTAGTTAAGAGGTATGAGGACTGTTCTCTCTCTCTCTCTCTCTCTCTCTCTCTCTCTCCCCCTTTCTCTCCCCCTCTTGCTAGCCTCACTATTCCCGTCCTGTGCTTTCACTCTCTGAAGGCAGGCTGGAAGAGTTTCTGTTTACCTCAATAATACCTCAGCGGTGACAGGTTTTCTTTCTCTTCATCCATGCCAGTGCCTGTGAAGAGTAGCAGCTTGTTCACACTGTGTGCCTGGCATCTAAATGGCGACTCTCTTACCATCATGGCACTCTAGGGTTCTCAATCAGCCCTTGAGTTCAGGGTTTCTATAGAGACAGGGTTCATTTCCTTTCCTGTACCCTTTGCCACCAGGAGACATTCTCCAGCCCTCTCATTGATCTGTTCCTCTGCTCCAATAACGAGTCCCTTGATGGGATGAGGAAGTGGCCAGTGACCACTGCCTCCAGCCTAGAAATCTCCACCATTCCAATTAGCCTTGCGTCCTGGGTAAACTGGTGATATAGACTTGTGTCCTTTTACCAGTGACTATCTCCTCAAGTTTCTTAAAATACGTTTTGGTAGCAGCAGGGTGAGTCTACACTCGGCCTCAGAAGACAGCTGAGGAAAGAGATACCACATTTTCTCACATTATTCCCCAAAGTTTATGTGAGCTCTGTGCAGGGTGGAGAAGACGAGGGCGGGGATGCCTTTCTTCCAAATGAGGAGAAGAGCAGAAAAAGTTAATCCTAACGTTTAACAAACATTTTCTGTCTTCTAAGATGTTCTTTCTCCTTTCTAGCTTCAAACTGCAAAAATCTAGTAGGAGAAATCAGAAAATCAAACCTTGAAATAAGGCAGCCCAAAGATAAAGAGTAATCATGGAAGCTCAGAGAACATAAAAGCTTCACCAGAGACTTAATATGTAAATGTTTTCCAGGCAACCTGCCTCAGTTTACCTTATTTATACAAGTAATAAGTATATATTTTTATTTATTTATTTAAAAGATTTTTTTTAATTTATTTGACAGAGAGAGAGAGAGAGAGAGGGAGAGAGAGGGAGTGCAAGCCAGAGAGCACAAGTCGGGGGAGCCGCAGAAAGAGTGGGAGAAGCAGGCTCTCCTCTGAGCAGGGAGCCCAACGCAGGGCTGGATTCCAGGACCCTGGGGTTATGACCTGAGCCGAAGGCAAATATTTAACCAGCTGAGCCACCCAGGCTCCCCAAATAATAAATATTTTTAAACAAAACCTGCGAGTCATTTAGTACATTGAGTTCCTTAGAGAAAAACATGATAAATGAGAATGGAAATATTTCCCTTTATGTGCTCCCTTCCTGCTCATTGGCAATTCGGTTAACTCACATATTTTGATAACGCAAGGAGAAGCAATATCACATGATGAAAACACAGTGCAGCAAGAAACTCCCCAGCAAAAGACTGGGATTCTACACTACATCAAAAACTAATGATGTAATGTATGGTGATTAACATAACATAATAAAATAAATAAATAAAAATTCAAAAAAAAAAAAGACTGGGATTCTAGAACTGTCCTCGATACAAACAATCTATAATTTGGTGCAAGTCATTTAACCTTTAATGTTTCTATTTCTTTTTTTTTTTTTTTAAAGATTTTATTTATTTATTTGACAGAGAGATAGAGCCAGAGAGCACAAGTGGAGAGAATGGCAGAGGGAGAGGGAGAAGCAGGTTCCCCACTTGAGCCGGGAGCCCGATGCGGGGCTCGATTCCAGGACCCTGGGATCATGACCTGAGCCGAAAGCAGACGCTTAACCATCTGAGCCACCCAGGCGCCCCCCTTTAATGTTTCTATTTCAACATCTATAAAATGGTAGATTGGATGAAATAACCTCTAAGATCCCTACTTCTTTTAAAGCAGTAAAAGAAGAGATACTGCAGAGTAATGGAAGGACTCTGGATTAAAGTTCTACTACCAAAAGTGTGATTTTTAAATGTAAGCTTGACCTCTGTATTGCAAAAGCAACACAGTGATTTATAAATAAACACACTTTTACCATGTAATCCTTGTGAATTGAATACAAATAAAATGGCAAAATAATTTCCTTGCATTGGCTCTTCGTTTTATACACAATGATGGAAGATATGTTTGTAAAGATGATGCTGAAAATAAGGGCAGTCATGATTTCACAGTTAGCATCACCCAAATGGTGCAAATTACCTTGCCTTTTGTTGGTTAACCAATATCTAAGTAATGGTTTGCACTATGCTGGTCTCAATCCACTAGTGAGTTGTGGGTCTCAGTAATTATGTTTTAGATAGAAGAGACTAAAATGGAAAGGAAAATACTAGTGTATGTTACAAACAGTAAAAATAAGTATTATTCTGTGAAACTCCATATATATATACACACACACACATATATCATGTATTTATATATACATATATAACATATATATCGTGTGTGTATGCATATATAAAAATACTGGGTCATATTGTAAAATTTATTTTTTACTCTAGATCAAGGTGAAAAAAAAAGATGAAAGCCACTGTTGTAGGGCAACTCAAGTCTTTTCCAATCCCACTCCCACCCTGCCCCTGTGGGGCAAGAAGAGTTCGGAAATTGTGCAGCCTTCTGGATAAAAGTGAAACATGTAATAGGTATGAAGCATTCATGTTCTAAAATATTCTAACTTCCTTGAAACACCATTTCTTAACTCCTGTATTTGTGTTCTTTCTTGGAGGCTCTGCTAGAAACTTTCTTTTTATTTGAATAACTTAAAGGTTCTGACAATACAATTGATACAGAGAGAATGGCCATGATGTCTCTTGCCTTGTTGGGGGAAAAGTACTGTCCAGTGTCTCTTAGGGAGTCAGGGATGGAGGGTTAAAAGCAGAGAACCTACTCAGACCAATTACTGATAACTTCTCATGGGCATGGGAGCGGGTGGGACTTGGAGCAGTGAAAGATGGAGCAGCCTAGAGAATTAAACTAGAGACAGAGAAAGATGTCATGCTAAGGAATTTGGACATGATGCTACAGGAAATGGGGACAAACAGGTGGGGGGGGTCACAAGAGAGGCCACTGGACGTTTTAAGTCAGGAAATGCAGGAACATATGTGCATTTAAGAAAGCCCTCTGGAGGCAATGTAAAGACCCAGAGACAATGGAGATCATTCCTTTAACCCAGACAAGAGAATGAAAGTAATGAAAGTGTGGACTATCCTAATACCAGCTCGTAGGATGGAGAGGAGGATGGGGTATATTCAAGTTCTTTTTAAGAGAAAGAGGATTTGATTCCATATCTCTAATCTTTTTTTTTTTACTTTCACGTTTTACTGCATACTCAAAACATCTAAGTCTAAAATATTTTTTTTCCGGAAATATATCTTTTCCCTTCCCGACTTGATTCATCACTTGTAGGAGCATCATCTGGTCACTCAGAGGCAAAAAAATAATGATAATCTTCTTGAGTCCACAGTGTCCTTTGCCTTTTCTTCTTTATTAGTTGCCTAGAAACTCAAAGCCATTTTTTACTTACTCTTTCCAAGCAGCCTTCTCTTCTGTTCAAACCATCATTAACCACTGGAGACTACTGAAATAGCTTCTCATCTGGTTTTCTTACCTCTTCTCATTTTTATCTCTCTCTCTCTCTTTTTATTCTCTGCTTTCAAACTAATCTTTTTATGACACTATTTTTTTTCTTTACCTCCCTAGTTATATAGAATTGTAATGGGTTCCAGTGGCCAAGAGAATAAAGTTCAAAAACCATTGCAGTTGTTTCCCACCTTATCACTCCTACTTCATTTTCCGAACTCTCTTTAACAAATAATCCCACTTTTTACTCATTGAACAAATAATATGAATGCTTATGTCCCAAGTACTATTTAAGTTGTAGTTTGGAGCCGTGGTAAGAAAAAAAAAAAACTATGTTAAAAATAATTGATTTTTTTTCAAAGCGTGGTAAGAAGCCATCAGAGGTTTTGTTTGTTTTTAGTTTTATTTAATTGTATTTTTAAATAGGGCCTGACATGATCTACTTCTGTTTTGAGTCTTTAAAGGGTCACTCTGGACACTGTGGAGAGTGGATTCTCAGGAAGATGCATAGAAGTAGGGTAGCTACTGTATTATTTGGGAGAAATTATTGTACTTGGACTAAGATGACAGTGGTGGAGACTGAGAAAAGTCAGTAGATTCTGGATATCTTATGAGTAGAACTTACAGGACCTGGCTCATGGACTACACATAGGAAACATGGACAGCTATGATTCAGTAGGGACTTTGGAGTCAGCCGTAATCATCTGACCCTGAGCAAACTTTAACTTTTCTGAAACTAAATTTCTCTATTTAATAAGTATAACAAGATTTGCTTAGACCATATGAAATTGCCCATTTTGACTATTAGTAATTTACAGAAACCATATTTATATGGTTCAATCTAATACCAAACTCACAGAATTATTGTAAGGATTGATAAAGTATACAAAGAAGCCAACTTAATATTGTATTTAGTAGATGCTAGTTTCCTTCTCTCCTTCTTTACCCTTCCTTCCACCTTAGGATCCAAATAAAAATCTTTTTATTGTAGTCATCTTGGATTAACTAGTACACATTGATCTCTTTATCCTCATAACTATAATTAAAGAAACGGATTGCTTGAGTTTAACAAGCCTCCATTTCTGCCTTGTTTGCAAAAGAGCAGACAGGCTAAAGGCTTGCACAGTGTTACATGGTAAATTAATCACAGACTCAGGCCAAAATATGATTTTCTGAACTCTAGATTTTACCATATTGATACTACTTTGCTATATATCTGTTCAGGTGTCTGTTTTCACTCTCTCCAACTAGATTATAAATTCTTTGAGGGCAAGGCAGGTATCCAATTGTTTGGAATCCAATATTATCGTGCATTTAGTGAACATTCATTAAATATTTTCTGATTTAATTCAAGCTGGATATCATATATAATAATACTAATGAAAGAGAGAGAAGAACACCTGGAAAAGAACACAAAGTTGCTTGTCAAATTCATGCATGTTGTAACTCTAAAACAGTAGAAGAAATAAAGGAATCATCAGAATAAAATTGGGTCAGTTAGGGAAAGTATCCTACCTAGGGAAAGAAAGATCTTACTAGGGCTACTAATTGTAGTAGTTTTCTTGAGGTCTTAGGGCAATGTGTTACTTATTAAAAATATTTCAAAAGCAGAGAGTTGCACATATTGAATCACAAGCAATTGTAAGCAGTCATTCCAATTTATAACAAGCATCTGTTAGAGCAGCTGGAATCTGAAATTACCTGTCCAATTATTTACGGCAAGGCTTAATCCACATCATGGCATTGAAGAGATTTCATATTTTAGTCATGCTTAATTTGTTTGCACGTAACAGTAATTTTTATCAGAGCTGCCTATATTTTTACACACAAGCAGTTCAACCAATTTGACCAAAATGTCTAATCATTTTTTTAATAAAAGAACAAATAATATTGCATTTGTTTGTAGCAATTTTATTCACCACAAAGGCACTAATACAACATTAATCTACTTAGAGGGAAATGAAGGTTAGCATGAATATGGAGTTAGATGTAAATTAGTCCCATCACTATGATCACATCGTATTTCTTCCTGACTCACAAAAACAAGTAGCAAATATCTCATTACTTCACTGATACCAGAAGCTCTATCCATCACCTATGTGGCATAATTAACCAAGGCTAAACAACTGAAAATATCTCAACTGAGAGACACACCACGGTGTCATCCACAGGAAGCCTGTTTTCTGGACTATGTAACATCTTACCAGATTTTACTGAGTGGTTTTATGATAAATGACAATAGTCAACTGCAATGCTAAAATAATTAGTCTAGTTTTATTAAGATTTGATCATTTCCACATGCACATATGAAATAAATATATGGAACACGGATTTTTCAACAGTTTTTGTAAATGCAGGATGTTCCGAGGTTAGGGTGACCAACTCTACAGTTTACCCAGGACTGAGTGGGTTCCTGGGGTATGGGACTTTCAGTTTTATTTTTTTATTTTTTATTTTTTTTAAAGATTTATTTATTTGACACAAAGAGAGAGACAAGCAGGGGGAGTGGAAGAGGGAGAAGCAGGCTCCCGGCTGAGCAGGGAGCCCAATGTGGGGCTCGATCCCAGGACTCTGGGATCATGACCCGAGCCAAAGGCAGACGCTTAACGACTGAGCCACCCAGGTGCCCCAGGGACTTTCAGTTTTAAAACCAGGAAAGTGGGGCACCTGGGCAACTCAGTCAGTTAAGCATCTGCCTTGGGTTCAGGTCATGATTTCAGAGTCCCCGGATCCAGTACCCCATGGGACTCTTTGCCCAGCAGGGAGCCTGCCTCTCCCTCTGCATGCTGCTCCCCCTGCTTGTGTGCCCTCTCTCTCTCTCAATCTCTCTGACTAAATAAATAAAATCTTTAAAACCAGCAAAGTCCTGGGTAAACCAAGATGAGTTGGTCACCCTACCCAAAATATTTCAAGATACTCTCTGAAAATTCTTGAATATTCAATTAGTTGAAAAGTTTAAATGAAGATATTCCTCACAAATCTTTGTTGGGCAAGAGTAGTTTGGATGGAAGTAGGTAGTATGAAAAGAGCCTGAAAGCTATGTGAGTAGTAATTCCCAAATGAATGGGAATTAGGTATTGAGCAATTTAACTGAATTTCATGGCAATGTGAAGACTGTCCACTTAGTTCTGTGCTCTGGGTCAGAGGCTGCAGGTTTAAAGATGATCAAAGATCAACCCCTGAACAGGAATAATCAACAAAATGTAGCATGTCTTTAAGAAGCAGATATGTTTTTATAATAATTACAATAATTGTCAACGTGCCAAAATGTAACACTAGAGGAAAGTACAGAATTATAGATGCTGAAGGTGTCTCTGACCAGCAATAATTGTTGCTGTGCAGATATAAAACATAAAGATGGTTCCATATACAGTGAAAACATGTACAGTGTTTAAAGAAATATTACAAAAGCATTTTTAATAAGACTAATTGGTTGAGGGGCACCTGGGTGGCTCAGTTGGTTAAGCGTCTGTCTTAGGCTCAGGTCATGATCTCAGGGTCCTGGGATCGAGCCCCATATCGGCCTCCCTGCTCGGTGAGGACTCTGCTTCTCCCTCTCCCTCTGCCCCTCCCCCCCACTTGTGTACTCCCTCTGTCACTCTCTTTCTCAAATAAATAAATAAATAAAATAAAACTAATTGGTTGAGAGCATCCCTTTTTGATTATAGACATGTTTTTGCTCTCCCAGATAAACTTACCAATTGCCTTTGAGATAGCTTTTATTTATTTATTTTTCTTTTTGAGGAGTGGTTTTCCAGTTCTCATAAAATTGTTGACTCTCTGAGAATCAGCTGCTATGTCATAAATTATAGGAAAATACCACTTTTACAATTAAACAGATTCCATCTGGGGTCACATTCTCTTTTCTTATTTAGGTACTCCCTTGCTGTCATGACTCATCCTTTTTTAAATGCTTTGATTATTTTTTCCCAACAGAAAAAAAAAGTTGTTGTCAATGCCATGTTACAGCTAAGGCTTTTAAAAACATTATGAGCTGTGGTAATAATAAATATTTTGTAAGCAGGAAGTTGAGTTAGGTCTTTTTTTTTAATGATTTATATTTGAGGAAGAGTAAGATGGAATGAGGTCCTGGTTGAGTTTCCCATATTAAACCACAGTAAGATCTGTGGGGGGCTGACCTGGTTATAGGGAGGCTCAAAGTGGACAAAAGTCACTGAACTATATTGTCTCTCAGACAATAATTAGTATCAAGGTTTCCAAGGCAGCTAGCAGAGCAAACTGTAGAGAATCCAGAAGTAAATAAACTCTACTTATTCCCTTTAGAGATTCTCTGAGATATACATTTCCTAATTAAGATATTTATTTAGTACAACTTAAGATTATATATCTATATATATTTTAAAGAAGAGAGCTGTAAAAGAGAAGAAAACAATGTTTGGAGAAAAAAATGGGATAGGGAAAGATTTGTTTATTCTTTTTTTTTTCTTTGAACACTGAATAGACTTGATCAGACAGAGGTTCTAGAATAAAGTAGATGCTGAAAATAAATTTTCAGAGAGGGAAGTTATTAAATTGATGCCCCTGAATCAGCTGAAAAAGAAAGAATCTGGAGTTCAGGAATGTTGCAAACAATAAAGAAGGAGAAGATAGGTAAGTATGAACATAGATGTTATAAAGTTAAGAACCTTCCCATCTAATGACTTTTATATCTTTTTCTAAAAATAAAGTGAATAGGAGGCTTGAGAATAGGAAAGAATGCTTGAAATAGCTTCTGAGAAAATTGGAAACGAAGGCAGACTTGGAATGCATGAGTAATTGCTAAGCAATGGGGAGGCATTTGAAGTTGTAGACCATGATTTCCTAAAGGCACCAATTAGCATGTTTCAGTGCTGAACAATCCCAAACATATGGACTGGCAGAGTAATTCTCAGTTTGGGCTTTGTTAAATGAATACAACAGAAGAAGAACAAGACAAATGAGTTGGGGATTTTTGTTATAAACATATTTTCAGTGATGGGCCATGAGTTCTAAGTTGAATACAGTGTAATATAAAGAGAAAGGGACTAATAGGTAAAGAAGATAAGGTCTAGGAACCAGAGAAATAAATATTACAGAAAAAAAATTAGTAAACATTCCTAAGTAAAGTAACCTAATTAGATATTATAATACTTAAGCCAAATGTTGAATTTAAGATTTTAAGTTGAGGGGGCACCTGAGTGGCTCAGTTGCTTAAGCATCTGCCTTTGGCTCAGGTCATGATCTCAGGGTCCTGGGATTGAGCCCTGCATTGGGCTCCCTACTCAGTGGGGAGTCTGCTTCTCCCTCTGCCTCTGTCCCTCCCTGCTGCTCCTGTTCTTTCTCTCTCTAATAAATAAATCAAATCTTAAAAAATATATATATTTTAAGTTGAATCAGTAAAGGATATAATCAGGATGCTGGATAACTAAGTGGAGTAGTCACTGTAGAAGGAACTAAGAATCTCTCATAAGGAAGGATATAGGAAGAAGAATAGAAGTTTGGTACCTATAACAAATTTTTTTAGCCAGAAGAGGTATTCAGGGGCGCCTGGGTGGCTCAGTTGGTTAAGCGACTGCCTTCGGCTCAGGTCATGATCCTGGAGTCCCTGGATCGAGTCCCGCATCGGGCTTCCTGCTCGGCAGGGAGTCTGCTTCTCCCTTTGACCCTCCCCTCTCTCATGTGCTCTCTCTCATTCTCTCTCTCTCAAATAAATAAATAAAATCTTTAAAAAAAAAAAAAAAGAAGAGGTATTCAGGAAGTCCGTGATAGTCATGAGTATGAGTACAAATTAGAAGAACCAACATGAATAAGGCTCAAAGTTCAGATTAGCAGGAATAGATAAAATTATAATAAAACTTAATTACAATGGAATGGGGTGAAGTTTAATTGCAAGAGGCAGAATGGATAATTTGGGGAGAAAGGAGAAAAATGTGACTCGGGCAAGAAAAGAGAACACAGAGCGATATGTGAAATTAAAGATAGGATGGATAATGGAGGACTTTTGTTTGCTTAGTGACCCAAAACTACTAAAACACTAGGTTTCCAAGGCAAGTATTCTCAGGAGTCTTTTTTGGATAGACTGTGCTCTTGAAGGAAAGTTGTCCTAAGGTTAAGATTTTATTACTGCCTTTGACATCCATTCCCATCTGCTTCTGTGTTCGTGCTTGTTTTGCGGGAAGCCCAAACACTATCTCTCTGAGTCCCTAGGACCTTGGACTCTGAATGGGAACTAGGTCCCAATAATGAGATGCACTTCAGGAAGTGTGGAAGGCAGTGGGGAGCCAGAGACCACATACGTGCATCTGTGGTGGGGGATAACAATTTCCCACAGACAGCGATGTTTGTAAAGCGTTGGATCCCACGTTCTCCTGCCCAGGCACACTCTACTAGCAGTGGTTGTGGCAGGAACGGTGATAGCATCAACAGTTTTCTGATACTTGGATCTACACATTCAGTAATATCCCCTTATTTCTGCTTCTTGCTCCCCTCAAATGATTTTGTATGTACCCCGTTCCCTGTATTAAACCCAAACTGCTTGAAAAAACTAAAGTGATTTCTATATCCTATAACCACGACTGAAGGTCAGCAAGAATAGTCACCTCCAGGGCGCCTGGGTGGCTCAGATGGTTAAGCGTCTGCCTTCGGCTCAGGTCATGATCCCAGGATCCTGGGATAGAGCCCCGCATCGGGCTCCCTGCTGGGCGGGAAGCCTGCTTCTCCCTCTCCCACTCCCCCTGCTTGTGTTCCTGCTCTCGCTATCTCTCTCTCTGTCAAATAAATAAATAAAATCTTAAAAAAAAAAAAAAAAGAGTGCTTGATGGGTCGGGCGCCTGGGTGGCTCAGTTGATTGAGCAACTGCCTTCAGCTCAGGTCATGATCCTGGAGTCCCGGGATCGAGTCCCGCATCGGGCTCCCTGCTCCTTGGGAGCCTGCTTCTCCCTCTGCCTCTCTCTCTCTCTCTCATGAATAAATAAATTTAAAAAAAATCTTTAAAAAAAAGAATAGTCATCTCCAAAGGTCCTCATGATATATTCAAAACTGAACACATCTTCTTGAAAGAGAAGGCTACCCCTTCTTCATAAAGAGTCCACTTAAACCTTAATTGTGGTCTAAATGGTCTTTTGGCCCAATTAAAGAAATGTGATTCCTAAGAATCTTATACAAGTTAGAAATAGCAGCCACTTCTGGTGGATAGGAACATGAAGGCAGTAGAGAGAACCCAAGGTGTAGTGAGGAATCAGAGCCTTCTTTATACATAATCCTAGACCCAAGATAGGCAATTAATTAGTTCCCAGGACAGACATGGTATTTTTTTTACCTGTATTAATTCAACATTTTTAACTTTTGATTATGAAAATTTGTAGATTCGTAAGAGGTTGCAAAAAGAAATGTATAAGGAGACACTGTGCACACTTCCCCAGCCAAAATTAACTTCTAACACAACTATAGTGTAATATCAAAATCCGGACATTGGTAGAATCCATAGAGTTTATTCATATGTCACCAGTTATACATGCATTCATTTGTGTGTTTGTACGTATGTGTGTGTATCTTCACAACTTTATCACATGGATGCCTTCTTAACAACCACCAAAATCAAGATACTCAACTGTACCCTCACTGCAAGATTTCTGTGTGTTACCCCTTTAAAGCCAATCCTATCTCTTCTCCTATTCCTAGCTCCTGGCAACCACTAATCTGTTCTCCATCTTTATAATTATGTTATCTCACAAATGTTACACACATGAAACATGTAGGATGTATCCTTTTGAAACAGTCTTTTCTTAATGAAAAAAGCAGTCTTCCTGAAAATAAAAAAAAAGCAACAATGTTTGCACATTTTGTAGTGAAGTATATAGCATTGTGTAAAGGGGATGATATTTAGAACAGCAATTCCAGTGTAAAAACATCTTGAATATAAAGTGTTTGTCATTTTAAAATATGGCTTTAAGTTCAGAAATGACTTTCAAGTAACACAGCAGTGTCTAAAACAAAAAACTATTGAAATTACTTTTGAAAGAATGTAATTCCTGGGGTATGTGGCCTCATTTCCTATAGTAAACAACTGCACAGATCCAACTACAGAGACTTATAAATATGCTACCTCTTGTTTTCAATATTTGTACTTTCAGGCAAATGAGCTTCGTTACTAATACAACCTTAACATTTATGAACCTTGACAGTGCTTATTTTGGAAGACAATATATTCCACCCATCTTGCTTTTTAAAAATTGGAGGAAACTCAACAGAATTCAGCAAACTTTTATCCATGTGGGAAAAGTCGAAATTAAAATAGAAACCCTGAGGAGAACACCTATAACACTGTTTGATTACGGGAGTACCAGAGTGAATTAAATTATTAGCAGGAACGTATGAAAACCAGAGCCTCATTTTAAAAACTCTTTCTCTCCTGCTGGAACCCTGTATCTTGGGACAGATCACAAACTCCACAGCTACTCCAACCCAGGATCCTAGGAACCATCTGAGCCACTAAATAATAAATATTTGAACAATTTTTCCCCTAGATAAGTGAGCTCGTGTACACAAAGGAATTTTGTACCACTTTCAGATAGGTAGGACAACTTGGAATATGTAAGTGATATGATGAAATATGGTGAATCTTCAAGTATTTTTATGGTATGTAATAAAAAGAAGAATTTTAGAATTATTACATAAAACCTAGGAAAAATATCCAATACAAATGTAAGAAGGTCTAAGAACCCTTTTCTTCTGTGCCAAGAGTTTATATTAGCTTTTTAGGGTTGCCAAAACAAAGCACCACAAATAGAGTGGCTTAGATAGCAGAAATTTATTGTCTCATGGTTCTGGAGTCTGGAAGTCTAAGATCGAGCTCACAGCACCGTTGATTCCTTCTGATAGCTTTGAGGGGAGATTCTGTTCTGGAACAGAACAGACCTCTCTCCTTGGCTTGTGGATAGCCATTTTCTTGCTTATGTGGCATTCTGCCTGTGTGCATGCTGTGCCCAAATTTCCCCCTTTCATAAGGACACCGATTGTATTGGCCCACTCTACTCCAATATAGCCTCATCTTAACTAATTAAATCTAAAAAAATATTATTTCCAAATAAGTTCGCATTCTGAGCTACTGGGCATTAGGACTTGGACACATGGACAGGGGGATGGGGATAAAATTCAACTCATAACAGGTTTCATATTATTTGATGAAAACAATCTTCCCCTGTATTTTACCCCAACTTTTTTTCCAGCAGGAACTGGTACCTGCAGAGGATATCCTGATTGAGCAGAACTGTAATAAGCTTCTGGTCATCTTCCTCTGTGAGTGGAGACAAGTCACCTTGGACCACATTTTGATTTTCAGGAAAGAGTCACTTGTGAAGCTCTTTCTAAAAGTTTTATTACTGTGCAGTAAGCTGACAGTTATTACCTTGAGGATAAAATGTGACAGGACCTTCACTGATTAATCTGACAAAAACAACTTCTTTCCATAACCTTGTAAGTGGACCGTGCCTGCAGAGAAATATTGGCAAAATTATGGCAGAGCATCCTATAAGGAAAGTGATTGAGAACCCAGTTCCTTTGTTTTGTGGAGTCTGTAATGGACTAAGTCAGTCCCCACTGAGGCTCATCAGCACTGAAAATACCGGTAGTCCTCCAGAAGAACTCTCTGTAAAGGTAGGAGTTGTTTGAACGAGAGAACTGGTTTAACAATGTAGGAAGTTACTGGGAAAAAGGTTCTTTCAGGTATATTGTAAGTCCATGTCAAACCTCTGTGTCTTGTCACAGAGACCTGGCAGTGAGTATACTCCAAAGAGCAGAAGTCTTAGGAGACCAAAAGTAGAGTGATTGTTGTCATGCATAATATGGAAGACATTGTCCTTGCTAAAAGGTCACTGAGAGCTGTCCAGGGAGATGGGCTAGCAAGACAATTGTCACAGTATTGGATAGGAATTTCCTGAACAGCACAACTGAGATCAAAATAATGGCAGATGAAATCCAAGGCCCACAATTCACTTTTCACCCAGTGTTTGCAAGTAGGAGTGGTCCCTTTGGCAATAGTCAGTCTGCTACATTTCTAGGAAAATCTGAGAAAAAGGTGCCCAGGTCTGCAGTGAGTGGTAGGTCTCCTGGAACAGATCCTGGATATCACACTAATTCTCATAGGTCATGTGAATAATGTAGCTATTTTCAAACATGTGATTTTATATATATATATATATATATATATATATAAGTGCTAACTGGTGCTAACTGATTTTATTATTGTTCCTGATATTTCCCTCCTTATAGGAGGATTATACTTCCCTACCATTTTGATATCAGGTTTGACCATATCACTCACTTTGGCCATTGAAATATGAGTAATGTGCATCACTTCAGGTAGAAGCTTCAAGAGTTATCTTCTGGCTCTGCTATTTTTTCCTTGCCTTTTGCTACAATACAAGAATTGTTCCAGAGAGAAGCTGTTTTTTCAACCTGGTCCCAGAATGAAGACAGAACAGAGCTACATCAGAAACAATTCTTGATGAACAGGAATATGAATGAGAATTACAATTTTGTTGTTCAAAGTCAATAAGATTTTGGGGGCTGTTTGTTACACAGCTTAACTTACTTGGACCAAAATAGGAGATCTTATCAGTTACAATCCCTTTGCTCATTTGATAAAAGGAATTTGAACAAACTCTAGGGTTATTACTAATTTTCTGGAAGATAGAATTTCAGTACTTAACATTCTAAGTATTAGTGGGAGCTTCTGGTGGCAAATGGCAGAAACCCATATCAAAGTGGCTTCAAGTGTTTTTAAAGGATTTATTGGTTTACATACTAAAAAGTCCAGAATTGGTGGTATTCTGGATGTCCCTAGATGTCTTCAGGACTTTATAGTTTACATCCTATTCCCTGGTTCTGCTTTTTGTTTTCATTGGTCCCTTCTCCACCCATTTTTTCCTCATACCAGCAAGATGACTTACATCATATGTTCTCAGCAAGAATATCATCTTTAGTTCTGACTAGTCAGGGTTCAAACTCCCATTGAATATTTAATTTTAATTTCTCTATTTCATATATTCTCTCTTCTAAAACCACAGGGAATTCACTGGTTCCAGGCTATTTAATTTATGGACTGGGGTGAGGCGGGGGCTGCTTTATGTGATTAAATATGAATTAGGACGACAATCTGAGTGCGGCACAGGCTGAAGATGCTTATTTCTTGCAGGAACCTCTCATTTTTCCCAACCACAGCAATCTTCCTTACCATTTCTGTAGGCCAGGGGGAGAAATTCGTCGAGTTCCCATTTATTTTATGATAGGGTAGAATTAAGTATTCTAAACTTTACACAGATGACTCAGTATCAGCTCCCCAAGTACACAGAGCCTGAAGCCTGGATACCACCCTCTGCATGGATGCCAGAACCTCATGCCCTAAACATTAAAGTCCAGATCAAGTCCATATATCCACTTGCATCCTTCAGTTATGATTTTTGGTCATTGCTCTTAGAGATTATTCATCATAGCTGACTCTTTTTTTTTTTTTAAGGTTTTATTTGTTTAGGGGCACCTGGGTGGCTCAGTCAGTTAAGCATCTACCTTTCGCTCAGGTCCTGGGATGGAGCCCCATGTCAGGTTCCCTGCTCTGTAGGGAGCCTACTTCTCCCTCTCCCTCTGCTACACCCCCTTGCTTGTACTCTCTCTCTCTCTCTCTCTCTGTGTCAAATAAACAACAAAAACAAAAATCCTTTATTTGTTTATTTGACACAGAGAGAGAGAGAGAGGAGCAGAAGGAGAGGGAGAGAGAGAATCTCAAGCAGACTTTGTGCTGAGCACAGAGCCTGAGGCTGGGCTCAATCTCACAACCCTGAGATCATGACCTGAGCCACCCAGGCACCCCCATCATGGATGGATTTTAGAGTTTTCTTTCTCTTTTTTAATGGCTATGCATCAAAAATTATTATATTTTATCTAGTGATCATACATGCTTGATTCAGAAAAGATGTTTTCACATTAGCTCAGTATACCAGGCTTTTAGTGACTCCTTTATTCATTTGCAACTTCCAGTAATCTTTGGGCCATGTAAAATTAGATACACTATTTTGTTCACCTCAGAATTTAGCACTGAGTTGAGCATATAGTAAGCACTCGATACATATTTCTCAAATGAAGAGAGGCAGTAGAACATAGGTTTAAAATTTTGCTTGAAACCAGGTTGCCTGAGTTCAAATCCTGCTCTATCACTTACTAATACAAGCTATGTGAACTTTGGCATAACTTTTAACCTCTCTGTGCTGCAGTTTCCTCATGGGTAAGTAGAATAATAATGACATACCTGCCTCATGAGGTTGTTGTAGAGATTAAATGAGTTAATATCTACAAAGCAATTAGATGCCTGGCATGTAATAAGTGCTAATGGAGTGTTAACTCTTGTTCTTTGTATTTTCACGATTAATAACAAATTCATTTAGGAGTAGGTAAACCTTGGATACTACATAATGCAAACAGTTTTCTCTTCTTCTTATGTATAGAGCTGGCAGCAGGATCAAATCTTCTTGAAGAATGTTGCTGGAAAAAAATAGCTCAGAACTGAGATCTGGGATTTGTAAATCAAGTGTGATAAATTATAGTAAAATCAGCAAGTTATTACAGGCTCAGAGCTGTTCTCTCACCCAGCAATCAAGTGACCAACTGGGGTCAGGTGAGTGGGGACTGGAGCCCACAAAACAAAAAGAAGGTCCTAGTGTCTTAAAAACACCCCAGAAAAAATGTTTAAAGAAACTCATATTTCCTACTACATACTGAATTCCCTCTTTTTATTTTATTTTTTTTATTTTAAGTTTTTTTTTTAAGATTTTATTTATTTATTTGAGACAGAGAGAATGAGAGAGAGGGCACATGAGAGGGGGGAGGGTCAGAGGCAGAAGCAGGCTCCCTGCCAAGCAGGGAGCCCGATGTGGGACTCGATCCAGGGACTCCAGGATCATGACCTGAGCCGAAGGCAGTCGCTTAACCAACTGAGCCACCCAGGCGCCCTGAATTCCCTCTTAAGGAGTAATCTATTTGTATTAGAATGGAGAATTCCAAAATGTCTCCAGGGAGTGCATTGGTAGAATCATCTTTCTAGATTGGGGAAAAACAAAACAAAACAAAACAAAACAAACCACACATACAACTAAAAACACTGATTTGGAAAAATTGCTTCACTCCTAAGAACTGCCAAACATTTAAGTTCAATAAATTCAAGAATTGCCCTCTTCCAGCTTAGAAATATTCATGCTCTTGCAATATACAAAACTCACAGTTGGGGGAGTCCTTCTGCTGAATCTTACTGATTTAGATGCACCAGTGTTGGAATCATATCTCAAATTAGAAAGAGAAAACCAGGCAGTGACAATTTACATATCAACAGCAGTGATGCTATTTCTACTCCCAATACCGACTGTATAAAAGGTTTCCGTTGCATATAAATGTTTTGGCCTTGGTTGTTTTCAAAACTATTTTTAACTGATATATTTAGCAAAATAATGTGTGATCATCTTCCCTAGATTTTAACAGGGCACCTGAAACTGAACTACCGTCTCTGATGAACTGAAGGCATGGGAGAACAGCAGGGTCTCTATTTGCTCTTTTAACAGGCAGGCAAATCACATAGAAACAATCAAAATGTCCACAAAATGAATTTAGTCTGTGTCTTTCTCACTTTTGGAGAGCAAAGGGTAGAATGGATTTACTTCAAACTATCATCAAGGCTTTAAGTTTTTTTTTGTTAAAGATGTGGGGGTGGCAGGATCAGTGAATAAAGAAATATACACAATATCATCTTCTATTAGATTCAGACAGCTTCATTTAGGACAATATTAACATAATAATTACTTGTGCTTGCAGAAAATGATCATGTAGATAATATGCTTCTCTACAAGTCCTTAATGGAAAGAAATCTACAGACTGTATCTGGAATATATTTAATAGCTCATCTAATTTAAACATATTAACACATCTGTAGATGCTATCTGCTATCTAAAAAGGATGATGTAACAAAATGCCAGGTTAGGATACCTTGGCAATATTGATGTTTTTATTATTAACTATAGAGAAGTTTATTGGTATAATAATAATATGTAATTTAATATGATTTACTATATTAGTAAATAATATATAGTTTACTGGTATATAATAATAATGAATCAAGCATAAGTTAAAAATGTTTTATTTTATTTTTTATTCAAATTCAATTAGCCAACATATAGTTCATCATTAGTGTCAGATGTGGTGTTCAATAATTTATCAGGGCAATTACACTACTAGGTATTTACCCCAAAGATACAGATACAGTGATCCAACGGGGAACCTGCACCCCAATGTTCATAAAAATATGTTTTAAAGAAATATCATTGAGCAAATATTTTGAGTAATACCCAAAATTGTGTTTTCCTGTTAGAATATACAACTTGACAAACATAAAATTCCTAGAAATAAATTTAAGCATTTTGGCTTACAACTTACATTTGAATTTGACTAGGTGTTATGATAAAGCTTTTTATTTTACTGAAATTATAAATGGGTTCGTGAATAGCTTTAGGTGATGTTCTATAAACACATGTATGTAGCTGTATGCATTTAGCCATTGTTTCTTTTTCTTTCTTTTCTTTTCTTTTTTTTTTTTTTAGCCATTGATTTTTGAATGCTTCTGCACAAACCCACTACTGCTGAGCTTAAGCTTCACCACTGTGCATCCTTCCACTGTATGGTCTGCAAAGTGCTTGCTCGGCTCCCCACTAACTAACGGACAGGCAGCTTCTGATGCCTAGCGCTACAAGGGGTAGACTTTATAGCCAGCCTGACCTTTGACAGGAGATAATAATAACCCAAAAGCTCTCCATTAATTTTAGGCACATGAACAAATAATAATTAACAACAAAGTGTTTTTTTTTTCCTATGTTCCAATATAAATGTTGCCCTTTCGCCCAACCTCTAACAAAGTAGGGCACCCTGGGATGACTTACCATTTCATAATCCCTTAAGCATAGACTCTCAAACACATGAAACAGTAGATGTGTATGCTCTGTTCAGGAACGGGCGAGACGTTAATGAACACCAGGGATGTTCTTAGGAAAAGTGGCAGGAAATATTGATAAGAGGCCACAAAGACAAGTTGTAGTTAGATCGTAAAGAACACTGTAGGTGAGCTAAGGAATTTGGCCTTTATAGTATCTGTAGTGGTCCCGGATTGAAGGATTTTATGCATTTATAATGAGCACTCTAATGGCAGGGTAATCTGTGGGTATAATACAAATTTAGCGGACTTTTTGCAATAATCCAGGTGTGGGTAGCAGACTTTTTGCAATAATCTAGGTGTGGGTTGATGAAGGTCTGTGCTGAAGCAATGGCCATGGAAAAATGGAGAATGGAATGAGCCAAAAAATAATAGGCAGGTGAAAGTAATAGTATTTGGTCTTGGACTGGGACACTGGAAGAGAGCGCATGCCAGGAAGTCAGGCAGATGTGGGTAGAAACACTGGTTTCACCACTTACTGCCTAAGACTACTTGGACATGTCACTCAAACTCTGTGGCTCAATTTCCTCATTGGTAAGGTAGAGAAAACAACAATAAATAGCTAGTAAGCTTGTTATGAAGACAAAAATTAATACATACAAGGCACGTAGCGCTCTGCCAAGTACAAAGTAAAAAGTCCATAAATTTAACTTCATGTAGGATGGGTAAACACTTAAGAAAGTCTGAATTTTCTGACTGGGCATTGCATCAGAATGCCACAGAGGTGATGAATACACTGTACTTGGTGAGACATGATTCAATGAGTGGAAGAAAATATAATTCCTATGACACAGATAAAAAATATTTTACAGAGCACAGATTTTTTTTATTACATTTAGTATTAATGACCTGCAGCAGAATCTCTGGTTGCTGATCTTGCCCTGGGTGACCTGTCCTGCTTCTTTGATTAATTGATCCTTGTAGAATTCTAAGAGACAGCATTTGACTCTGCAGCTTTATAGGCAACCCCTTATTTCAAAACTGGCTGATGATTTTAGGCCGGTTTCCAGCCTCGGGTCATGCCCTTGTCAGGGCACCCCAGCTGCTCCACACCAGGAGGCACTTGGTTCTCCATTAAATGCGTCCTGTGAAGCCCTAGTAACCATGGTGATAATCCTCAGAAGGCACAGCCCCATCACCATTGTGACCTTTTGACCATCCATAGTGAAAACCACAATTCCTTCCTCTTTGAATATTTTAAAGTATACACTCATGTGGTCTGCTTTCAGTCAAGGGAAAATACCACTTGCTCATGCTGACAGCTGCCTCAGATCCATCAAAGCAAGATGCCAATGATAAAATGCTGTTCTAACATAATTTGGGACAAAATGCAATCAGTCTTTTATCTCTAAAGGGCAGCCAACATTTTTCAATTCTACTATTCTGGGGCCTGCGACATCTGCTTACTGCTTTAAAAGACTTTTTTTGTATGAAAAAAAATGCTCAGTGTTTCTCTAAGAGGAATATTAGAAGCAAAGAGTGTTATAATTAAAATGAAACCTAATCAATCTTCTAGCTCTCTGCCTAATTCTAAATAAAAGGGAACTGAAGTACAAAAATAAGACAAAATGACTTGCGCCAAACAGCAAGCCTCTGAGTGACCATGCTGAGACTTTAAATTTCTCTCTGGCTTTCTCGACAGGCCTTTTTTCTACTGCATTCTGCCCCTTGCTGGGTAGCAGAACAGTGGTGAAGCTGAGTATGCTGTTACAACTAGGTTTTTTCTATTTTAAAGGTCAACAACAAAATAGCACCCCTGTAAGTGGGAAGAACAATCTTTGAAGTCAGGCAGCTGAGCTCAAAGCCAGCTTCTGCCACTCTGTGCCAGTTTACAATCTTTCATGTTTTCAGTTTCCTCATTTACAAAGTGCAACAAGTTATCTGCTTACAGGGCCAATGTGAGAACTAATTAAAACCATCCATATAAAATGCCTGGCATTAAGGCAAGTTCATTTCTCTTTCTTACTATGGGGGTGGGGAGAGAGGAAGAGGGAGAGGGACTTATTTCAAATTTAATGAAGTGATAGCATGGCTATATTAAATAAAAAAATTAACATTAGATTATATGAGGTTTCTTGGGTTATTAACAGGGTTCCCCTGGAATAAATTATTTAACTTTCCTGAAGTAGTGGAAATTTGGGGAATGGAAAAGTTTATTATTCTGTTTTTTAATTATATGGATATATTAAATCCTGCAACTGGAAACTATATTTTCCCCCATATGGCAAATATCTGTAAAATAATACTTTAGTCTCCCTGTATCCAAATAGAGGTGCCAAATGTTCCACAGTTTTATTCATTATTAACCATGCAAAGTCTTTCAACATGTGCTTTGCACCCTTTCTTTTGAGAAGCAACTTTAGTTTTATTCATAAACATAAGTGTTAAGTAAGTGCATAAGTGTTAAGTAAGAAAGGATATTTTAATAAATATCAAATTACAGTATCATCCTTCTCCACTGGCCTAGCAGAGTGCTATGGTGTATTATTGGAACCAGGGCTCTTAGGAGCTTCTGGTTCTGAATCTTTGGTCCGGCGAGATTATGGATTGTTCAAATTCTCCTCTGTGCATTGCATAATGTCTCGGGAGACGAATGGTCCGGGGTGTATGCACTCCAGCCGACAGTCCGTGTCAGGAGTGGACCACAATGCAGGCTTGGGAAATATCAGAATGGCTTTTGCACAAAACCTCTGTCAAGCAGCCTGAAAATCAGAGGCACTCTTTTAATGCTCTATCTTCAAATAAATAAAGTATATAAATCATCCTTGTAAAATGTCTTAAAATGTATTTTGAGTATGGTTGAGATAAAACAATTGAAGGCTGAGAATCGAGAGTCCTGGATCCTGAGCCCAGTTCTGCCACATTTGACTTTGAAAGTCATTTGACCTTTGGGTATCTCGTTTTCATCACCAACAAAATGAGATTAACACTGCTTGTGCTCCCTCACAGGACTGTTGAAAGACCCAAAGACCGGAAATATACTTTGAAAAGCATAAGGAAAAAAATGCAAATACAAGGTAATGTGATTTTTAGAACTTCCAAGGTCACTTATTTATAGACCTTTTTTTTTTTACATGTTTGGAAGCCCTTTTAAGCAGTGTGATCTGAAACATTACATCTTTTAAGGAGAATCAAAACAATAGAGTAACTTTTTTTCTCTTATCAGTGGACACTAATGTTTTTTGACTTTCAGACCCAGCTGAGTCAAATGGGATATATCAACTCTGATTAACTTCAAAGTAGAAGTCAAATGTTTGCTACAATTTTTTCCTATATGAAAATAGGGCTAGAAGGTGACCGCTCCCGGTCTACATAGGCACCTATCCCCAGATCCCACGGAGAATGACATTATTAACAACTCCCTGGGATAGAATTCTAAAATAAACAGGCTGGGTTCAATTTGACACTATGAGGTTGGCCACTTTCATACTGAGTCCTTACTTAGCACTTCCTCTTATGTCTGTTTCCACCCAAAATTGTGGATTCCTTAGGAACAGAGAAAGTATCTTATTCATCTCATTATCCCTCCCTCTTTTATAAGATAGAATTGTGTGAATTGTTGATACAAATGATAGTTTGTTAAATAAATAATTACCATTTCTATGTGTGTAGCTGTTTTGCTAACTAGCACTTATTGAACACATACTTGGTCACTATGTTACAGACAAGTCTCAATTTCTAAGGGGATGTTATAAACAAAACTTAGAACATGGTAAGCCCTTAGTAAGTGCTAACTGTGATTGAGTTAATGATCGTTATTATTCCTTTTTTTTTTTAGCCATAGTAATGTTTTATTATTATTATTCCTCTTTAATGGATGAGGAAACTAAGTTTCAGAAATGTGAAGATGACCAAGGTCACATGGGTCAATAGATGGTAAAGCAAAGACTTGCACAGATCTATCTGATGGCAGACCTTGTACTTAGCCATTTTATTCTACTGCTTCTCCATATGAGAAGTGGGTATGATACAGAAATGCTGCCCCAGACAAAAGTGCCATGTTTGTCTCTTATTACAAAATTACCTATCCCTCTCTATGATTTGACAACCCCTTGAAAGAGTCTGTGAATAGTTTGGACAACTCACTGTGTGTCTCCTTAATCAGATCCCATTTCAGACTGTTGTCTCCTTATTGTACCCTGCTCATTCTGGCCTTTGTCATATGTGCATTGCTCACAGGCTGACTTTCTGTGTTAGTAGCTTATGACGCTCACCAATGTATGTGCTATGATATTTCTTTGTTCAGGTGAACAGTCTCAGCTTTGTTTTATTTTATGAAATATTATTGTTTGATTTTATTCTTTATAAAACCAATACTCTATTATAAAGAACTTAGTAATACAGAGAAGCAACAAGGAGAAAAAAGACTCATCCATAATCACACTATTTACTGCTATCCACTATTTATTTTTTTTAAGGTTTTATTTATTTATTTCAGACAGAGAGAGAGGGAAAGAGAACACGAGTAGGGGGAAGGGGCAAAGGGAGAGGGAGAAGTAGACTCCCCTCTGAGCAGGGAGCCTGACGTGGGGCTCAATCCCAGGACCCTGGATCATGACCTGAGCCAAAGGCAGACGCCTAACTGACTGAGCCACCCAGGTGCCCCTGCTGTCCATAATTTAGTAGATGTCCTTTCCTATGTATGATATGTATGTGTATGCTTTTATAAATAGTGAGTGCGTGTATATACATAACCATACACACAATGGTATCATACCACACAAACAATACCCATTAGGTGAATTCTGTTTTCTAACTTAATAATATATCTTGAGCCTCTTTCCATTCCATAAAATAGTCTTTCAAATTATTTGTTTATATAGTAATACCTCATATAAACATATCACATGTTATTTAAGCAATCCTCTACAATTAAGTAGTTTATTTTCTATTGTAAACACAAAGTTGCAAGCCTTATCATGTAGGTGAATATTTATTCACATCATTAATGATTTCCTTTAAATTACTTCTAGATCTTTGTCATCTCCAAATTTGTAGTTTTACACAGAGAGTTTGTTTTAATCTGTAGTAAACTGTCTACAGGAAGGCCATATAGCTAACGCACAGAGTGGCTTGGATTCTAATTTTCATTATATATGACTTAAAATTCTCTACAAGTTCCATTGTACCATATGGTCCCCTGTCACAGCATACTAATCTACGTACAAGCCACATACCCAAAATGCATAAGGGAATTTTAAGAAGAGAAATAGGAATGCTTATCCCAGGGAAGTTGTAATTTTGATGGTGTGGTCATATTTTGGAATCATCCTTGCATTTAAATTTTTAATCTGCAAAATGCTAGAGGGAGCTGGACACACAGTCTCTAAGTTCCAGAGGTCTAACCATGAAGTATATTGGCCATTCTAATGAGCTCAGCAATTTTAAGGGGAAGAAAATGTATTTATTGATTTGGCTCAGCTGTCTCGATTTGGGAGCTGTCCCAGTAATCTCATTACTATGGTATGTATGCTTTTATTCCCTCAGCATCAGATTTAAGTCTATATATAGAGCCAGCAGCTGCATTCTCAGCAAGACTTCAAGGTATCAAATGTACCCAGGAGCTCTCAACTACTCATTTTCATTAACACAAGGCACTAATGACAAATATTTTTTTCTTTACCTGAACGTTATCTCAAGCCCATGGATTTTTTTTTTTTTTTTTTTTGCGCCTTTATATATCTTTGTCTAAATTAATGCACAACTTTTGTGATTTCCAGATTCGGGCCTTATACTCTTAGATTTTGGCAGAGATTTGAATATATTTAAGGAAACCTTCTTTTTAATCTGACTCATGAAATTACCATATTGGACCTCAGAATATCTCAGGAATTTAATACAAAGAAAAAGGTAATAACTAAAGAGAGACATTGTATACCTTAATTCATGTTCTTTTCATCACACAAAAAATTTTTAAATAACTATACATTTTTTTCTCACCAAGAAAACCTCCCTCCAGTGCTATTCCTTTACATTTTCCTCTCTTCTGCATGGAAAAATATGCTTATATACAGAAAGTCTGGCTTGCTAGAGTCTCCAATTCACCATCACTTGCCATATGCAGTGCATAAATTTATAATGTGTTAAGCTTCAAAAACAGCTGACGACAAATTTCAGCTCTCCGACCTAGGTTTAATTCCTCCTAGACTCTCTGTCCCCTTATATTAGCTCTGTGTGCTGTGAAATGCTTTTATGACTAATCAAGTATCTTCTGCTGCAAAGATTTTAAGGGCTCTTAGGGAAAATGAAAACCTGTATTAATAAGAACTTGTGAAGTGCGAATGAATTTTGTTTGTCTGAATACCACTTTTTCTCCCTTATCCTTGAAAGGTCATGGGCTTTCAAACAGGGGTTTTCCCTATGACAAATTCTATGACATTCAAGTGAAATGTTGGGTTATAAAGTTACCTTCTTAAATAGTAAGATTAGTCCTTGATTATTACCGTATGAGCTCTAGTATCTCAAGCAGAGACTATGTTCATCTTATTTCCATTTGCTGGAGGCAAGATGTAGGGTATTTCATCTCTTGCCACTAAAAAATTAGGTAATTTTAAAGGAGGAAAAAGCTGTTTCAACAACCTCATTTTATAGATAAAACAAAGGGAAGTTAATGCCACACAACCAGATAATGACAGAGCTACAGCTAAAGTGCAGGTCTCCCAAGTACCTTTCAAAATAACACACAGAAAGATACATTTGATCTTCTTAAATGCTGAAGCATAAGTAGAAAGCCTACTTGCCTATTTAAATTACCATGGGGTCTAAAAGAAAGAAAAGAAGATTGAGAAGATCATATTCAGAAGCCTAACAAAGAAAGTGTTTTGTTTATTTGATTAAAAAATCTCTCACTAAGTAATGTGTCAAATCAAATCAAAACTGGGTACCTACTAATCCAAATTAAGATAAAATGAATCCATCTGAGAGCAGCAGGATAATGAAGTAAATTATGACAGAAAAGAAAAGATCCAAAATAATTCCAAACAATAAATCATCATTAACTTGAGAGTTCAAAATAAATGATGGACATGGTGAACAGCTCATTAATCATCTAAAAATAATTTTTTTTAAATGAGAGATTAGGGCACTTCCTAGAATGATGGCTTCTTGAATAAAAACATCTCAGCCACTTTCTTACTTAAAATTTACTGAAATGACCAGAGACATATAAAGTTGGGAGAAAATACGTTCCATCGCTGGAAAGTAAAATATAATGCTGTCCATATCTCGTAAAACATGAAGTCACATTCGGCTACAAATAGGAATATACTGAGTAGTAATAATAAGAACCAACTCACAACCCCTCTCCTCTGGAACACAAGACAATTTCAAATATACTAACAAAAGATATGTGAGGAGAACACTGCTAACATCCCAATTTGTAAGGGCAGAGGTAAGATATTGATGCATAGCAAAGCATTCTGAACCAACTGTGCTAGAAAACCCTAGAGAGAGTTTTGCACACTGTGAAACTGAAGCCTCTGTCACAGCTCTAATTCCTCTCCATGCGACCCCAGTTGGTTATTTACTCTTTCTGTGACTTTCATTTCCTCAAAAGTAAAACAATGATACTTTTCTCATAAGTTTGTGGAAAGGGGGATGAAGCAATATGTGCGAAGCTTTAATCATGGTGATTAGCTGAAAACAAGCATTTAATATGTGGCAGCCACTATTACTATTAGCATTACCATCATAATCATGACCATCATAATCATGATCCTCACCACCTCAAGAGGCATGGACCTTCCCTTTTTATAGCAGTGCGAGGAAAAAAGCTGGGCACGTTCTCCTATGAGAACAGAAAATAAGCACCAGAAAGCTTGTTCCTGGTGGTAGATTTATGCAACAAAATGGCATGGAGACCAATTTCCCTATGCTATATCTGTACCTCAGGCCCCTCACCATTTTTCTCAGAATGTTGAGATCAAAGAGCTGGTGATATAAATATGTATCAACCAGCCCAACTTAAAATCTGAAAAAAAGGATTCTAAAAGTACTCAAGTAAGGAGGCTATTTTAGAACATACTTCCAGAAGAGAATTCTCATCCTATCTAAATATCAAAGAACAAAAATACAAAATCAATATGGAACCTGTGGTAGGCCGAAGAAGGCACACCCCCCCCGCACCCCGCCAAGATGTCCACATCCTAATCCTCAGAACTTTTGAATATGTTATCTTATATGATAAAAGGGAACTTGCAAGTGTGATTTAATTAAGAATCTTCAGATGGGGGAAATTATCCTGGATTATGCCAGTGAGCTCAATGTAATCACAAGGGTCCTTTTAAGAGGAAGGCAAGACCATCAGTTAAGTCAGAGTAAGAGATATGACAATGGAAGAAAGAGGTTAGAATGGTGCACAGAGAGGGTCACCAACCAAGGAATGCAAGCAGCCTCTAGAAGCTGGAAAAGGCAAGGAAACAGATTTTTTCTAAATTCCAGAACTGTAAGATAATAAGTTTGTGTTGTTTTTAAGCTACTAAATTTGTGGTAATTTGTTAAAACACCAATAGGAAACTAAAAAAGTCTTTGACATTATTCTTCAAGAAAAGGCAAGGTTATAATGTATCACTTTAAAAATATATAAGAACATTCTTGGAAAAAGGATTAATGCAAAAAAAAAAGATGGAAAAAGACAATCCTCTCTGCAGTATAAGAAAAATTCAAAAATACTTGGAAAAAATGAAGAAATAAATATGAAACTATAAGGGGAAAATGGAAGGCAGGGATCAGCAGAAATAAGAAGAAAAATGAAAGTAATCACCATGATCTGAATGTTTGTCCCCCACCACTTATATACTGAAATCCTAACCCCCAAAGGTTATGGTACTAAGAGGTGGGGCCTTTGTGACATGCTTAAGTCATGAGGGTGGAAGTCTCATGGACGAGATTAGTACCTTTTAAAGGAGGCTTCAGAGAGTTTCCTTAGCCCCTTCGGTTACTTAAGAATACAATGAGAAGTCTGAAATTCAGAAGAGGGCCTTCACCTGATCCTGGGCTTTCATCCTCCAGTACTGTGAAAGATACATGTTTGTTGTTCATAAGCCACTATGGTATTTTGCTATAGCAGCCCAAACAGACTAAGAGTAATTGATATCTTTTCTTATTTTTAAAGATTTTATTTTTAAGTGATGTCTATACCCAATATGGGGTAATTGATAATTGCAAAGCAGAACTTAAAATGATAATAGGAACAGTCAAGTGCAGAAGGGACACTGCAGAAAAGAGATCAGTTATACATAAGATAAACATAAGCAATGATCTCAGGATGCAAAATAATAGATGAAAATAGATGAAAATGAAAATGCTAAATGGAGAAAGATAATAGAGATCTACAACACACGCTATCCTTCCTAAAGAAAAGGGTGTATCAAAGAAAAGTAACAAGAAAAAACACAATAGGAGTACATATTTTGAGCAAATTCTTGGTTGCTTTCAATTAAGATAATATGATTAAAGACTGTTAGACAAAATACTTTTTTTTTAAAGATCACCACTATAATTAAGCAATTCAACTTAGCTTCACTAATTGTGTGACAGCATGGAATTATGTGCTTCTTGATGAGAGGCAATATAAAGAACATAATAATATCTAAGAATAATTCTTATAAAAAATGTTGAGCCTGAATCTAAGCAAGCCTTTGGACCTAACTTCCAGTTTATCTGGGAATATATGGGAAAGAAAAACAAGATAAATAATACCACAATCAGATTGATGCAGAATATAGACCATTCTACAATGCAACAGACTTCATCACTTCAAAATAAATGCCATTAAATTCGAATGAGAACTATTTTGGAATACAAGGCCATAAGATCAACTGTAATTTATAAATCCTATATTTGGTTTGAAAAATATAACAATAGAAGTTATTTGTGGAACAACTAGAGAACTTTGAAGATCTCCATTTTAAATGTACAAAATAGTAATTTTCTTACAAATATGCATGCAGATGCTCTAGGTGCTAAAGTCTGCAACTTCTTTGAAATAGTTCAGCATATATGCACATACACATACATGTTTGCAAATAGGTATGACAAATATTAATGTAATTATTTCTGAGAAGTGAGTTTATCAATATTCATTGTATTATTCTTTATCTTATATATTTAGGAATGAGTAAAAAACCCTGGAAAGAGTAAATGTAAATAAATACCAAATTCACAAAAATAATAGAATAATGCTTTTTGAGTTTGAAGTACATCTAACTAAAATGTATGGCATTATATGCAACAACGTGTATGGAACTGGAGGGTATTATGCTGAGTGAAATAAGTCACTCAGAGAAAGACATGTATCATATGATCTCACTGATATGAGGAATTCTTAATCTCAGGAAACAAACTGAGAGTTGCTGGAGTGGTGGGGGGTAGGAGGGATGGGGTGGCTGGGTGATAGACATTGGGGAGGGTATGTGCTATGGTGAGCACTGTGACTTGTGTAAGACTGTTGAACCACAGACCTGTACCTCTGAAACAAATAATACATTATATGTTAAAAGAAAAAAAGAAGAAGATAGCAGGAAGGGAAAAATGAAGGGGGGGAAATCGGAGGGGGAGATGAACCATGAGAGACTATGGACACTGAGAAACTCAGGATTCTAGAGGGGAGGGGGGTGGGGGGATGGGTTAGCCTGGTGATGGGTATTAAAGAGGGCACGTACTGAATGGAGCACTGGGTGTTATACGCAAACAATGAATCATGGAACACTACATCAAAAACTAATGATGTAATGTATGGTGATTAACATAACATAATAAAAATAAAATAAAATAAAATAAAATGTATGGCATTAATAACACAGAGCTCAATGCAATTAAAGTGTTCTGTACATCTTAGCATTTTTAGAGAAGTGTTAAAAGTAAGAATTTGCATTGGATGATAAGCCATAAATCATGTTGTCTTCTTTAAGGTAGCCACTGAGAAAATAAAGAAATAATTACATGCTAATAAAAGGAAACAGAATATTTAAAAAGTTGGTTAATTTCCCCCCAAAATATCCCCAAAATTAGAAAAATAAACATAATGTTAAAAAGAAGGGTAAAATAGAAAATAAAAAGTAGATGGAAGATAAAATCCAACTACATCAATAATTATGCTAAATGTAAATGGACTAAATACTCCAAGTGAAAGAGTAAGATTAACAAAACAGATCAAACAACAATACAATATAAAAACAACACAAGTAATTATATTCTCATTAAAAGAGAATATTTCATAACTTTAAAGACAAAGAAAAGTGAAAATAAATGGATATATCCATTTCTATTATAAATAATACATACAAACTTATATACAGAATTTGTATGTTATACATTGTTATATATTAACAGGTTGATATATATGTATATAAATAAAAAAGGAGTTATTCTACCTGCACAAATATTAGATGATATAGACTTTAAGGAAAAAAGATTAATTCAAAGAAAGAAGGATATTTTCTAATGATAAAAAATCAAACTACCAAAAGATATCACAGTTTAAATTTTTATGCACCAAATAACTTAGCTTCAAAATACATAAAGCAAAAATTGATTGAAATAAATGGAAAAGAGACAAATCCACAATCATAGTTGCAGAACTCTCTTAATAATGATAGAAAAGACAAAACCCAGTACGGAGTAAGTATATTTAAATTCAAACAACAAAGTTAAAAATGAACTAATTGACATATATCAAACATTATACCAGATCACTTAAAAATTTATATATATTTTGGAAGCAGATACAGCATTGAAAAAATGTTGAGCCATTAAAAAAAGTTAGCAAAGAATCCCTTTAAAAAGTAAAGAGCAGTTACCTGGCACAACTGGCTAATGCACCAATTAGCCAACAGGGGCATCATCTTGAATTCTTATACCACCTCCCAGACCAGAAAGAGTTAATTGTCCCTAGCTCCTTCAAGCCAAGCTCATTCATTTTATCAGTGAATTCTCTGTATACCCTATGAAAGGAAGATGTTAGTTACATTCGATCTGGAGTAGGTAAAGACAAGAGAAAAGTGTTATTGCTGATAACCCTTTATATTTATTCACGCGTCAGAGTGAAATCTTATACCCTAGTAGTCAAGACTATGACCAGAATATAAAAGCACAATTCACAAGATTATTATGCTACTATTGATAACAATACTTCATTAAAAATGAAAAAGTCAGGGCGCCTGGGTGGCTCAGTCAGTTAAGCGTCTGCCTTCAGCTCAGGTCTTTATTTTGGGGTCCTGGGATCAAACCCTGCATTGGGCTTCCTGCTCAGTTGGGAGTCTGCTTTTCCCTCTGCCCCTCCCCCTGCTTATGCTTGCTCTCCTTCTCTTTCTCTCTCAAATAAATAAATAAAATCTTTAATAAAAAAAAAAGTTTAGGACAAATAGGAAACCCGATAAGATATTAGAATAACAGTGGTAAATTGGGACTTTCCCAGAAAAACTAGGACATATGGTCACACCAATCTTGGCTCAATCTAAAAAAAAAAAGTGGGATTTCTTTCTCAGCTTGCTTATTTACTAATAGACAAGGTGGGATTTGTTGATTGTCTTTCTCCCTGTTCTCTTGCCATAGGCTTACTGGACAAATTCTCTTTTCTATTTAACAGCTGGAGGGCAGAATGACAAGCAAAACCCTCAGTTGACTTCCTCTTCTTATTCTTGTTTCTTGATTCTCATTATTTTAAGTTGGGGTAGTGTACATATATACAGTTAAATTCTTCAATACATCATTAGTAGAGTGCATTAGCGACTTACTTGTGGGAACTATAACTTCTGAGATGCTATCAGCCTTGATTGCCATCCTAAATGCAAGTTGTATTCTAGGTGTCCCAAAAAATATATTTATTTAAACAGGAAGGGACAAAATAACCTAGATGCTCGAGATGTAGCACCCATATGGCAGAGGGGCCATTTTCTAGCAGGAATAGACCTTGAGTGTTTAAGTGTGTCTGACAGGGGGCAGAGGAGGAATACAGAGATGGGGAAATGTTTTTATAAGAAGTTTTAATGTTCTTTCTTTTGCATAAATATTTTCATTATCTTAGTTTAGTTTGCTCCCAGTTAATTCCTTACAGATTCTGGTAGGTTACCTGTCAGTCTTAAGTTTATATTCTTCTGGGGTTTCATAGATTGCCTTCATATGTATTTAGTGGGAAATTGGAGAAGATTCACCAGAGGCTTATAGCCAGATTCCATTTTAAATTAGTAGTCTCTAAATCAATGATTTTTAATCAGAGAACATGAGCAATATGCAGTTGAGCTGATTAGAACTCATTAAAATACAATTTCATTAAATATGGTGTTTCTGTTTTACTCTGTATCTTTCATCATATTATCACAGGCCATCAGGTATGCTAGGAAATCATTCTTGCTACCAGAATTAAGACTGACACTACTTAAATACAATTCCCCTGCACAGGGGTGTACAATTATTTTGGTACCTCCCTTTATGGTTCCCTTCCACCCCAAGAGATAAAACTTTATATTTCTCAGTATATTTGATAAATTGCAAAAAAAAATAGAATGATTTAAGCAAAGGCTTTGGGAAATATAATTCATAGCAGTTTGACTATTTCCAGTTACATTGTTCCCAGATAGAAAACAGAAGTAGAGTTGGTTCTTTCTTTTTTTTTCCATTTCTTCTGAGAATTTTTCTCATCAACGTGAGCCCTATCAACACTGCAGAAGTCCCATTTGAATGATATGGAACACACAGACTCATGTACATATTGACTCTGGTTAGGAAAACCTACACCAATTTAATAAAAATATAGACTTTTTTACACTCTTTATATTAACCATTTCTATCTTATGATTCCATCAATGTACAGAATTACTCAAATCTGCTTCTTCTGTGTTGTAAAATGTAAATCATAAGCTGTCCCTCTGATTTTGAATACATTACTGGGCACATGACATTTTCTGTTCTCTTGTGTGCTAGAATATGTAAAATTCTGATTTATAGGTGAGAGATTAGCTGATAGTTATCTTTTCTCATTTATTCACCCATTCCATTTTCTCAAAAACCCTTTGAAGATACAGCCAATTCATTTACCCTCTGAAGGGTAATGTGAAGTACTTTAATTTAATAGAAGGAGGGAAAATGCAAAAGAGAAATAACAGAGGGTTACATTTTGATTTTATCCCAAAAGACTGTGGAAAGAAACTCTTACTTGGATCCAATTTTTATCAGTTAAACAAACAAATACATTTGTAATATTGGAATCATCACCAACTAGTAAAGTTTTCTTTCATATGTGTTTGTCTAATAGATGAAAATATTTGACACTGTTATTTTTTACACATTCCATATTTGACCCACATTTGTTAAGTACTTAATATATGTTAACAATGTGTGCTGTAAATCCACATATATGTTGTCTCATTTGTGCTTATAATCTCTATGTAAAGAAGGAATTTTACTTCTCCATTTAACTGGGGGAGAAACTGACACTCAGAAAGCCTCAATAACTTGCAGTGTCACTTAGCTATTGAATGACAGAGCTAGAATCCATTCTTCCAAAGGAAGCCTGATGCTATTAATGTCATAAGCCCATGAATTCCTATCAAATTAACAAATAACAAGTTAACAACACAGAAGAAGCAGATTTGAGTAATTCTGTACATTGGTGGAGTCATAAGATAGAGCTGGTTAATATAGAGAGTGTAAAAAATGTCTATATTTTTATTAAATTGGTGTAGGTTTTACTAACCAGAGTCAATATATATATGAGCCTGTGTATTCCACAGATTTGTTGACTTGATAGGAATTTGTAGAAGATGTCTACAGCTAGCATCAGACTTAATGGTGAGAAACTAGAAGCTCTCCCATTAAGATGAGGAACAAGGCACGGAAACCTACCTGAAAAGGACCAATTCCTTGAAAGACACAAGCTGAAAAAAATCACCCAAGAAGAAGTAGACAACTTAAATAGGTCTATGTGTATTAAAGAAATTGAAACAATAATTAATAATTCCCCAAAACAGAAAGTACCAGGCCCAGATGAGTTCTCTGGTAAATTCTATCAAACATTTACAAAGAAATTATATCAATTCTCTATAATTTCTTTCACAGGACAGAAGCAGAGGGTATACTTTCTAACTTGTTCTATGAAGCCAGAATTACCCTAATACCAAAACAAGACAAAGATATTAAAAGTAATCTATAGACCAATAACTCTCGTGAACATAGATGCAAAAATCCTCAACACAATCTCAGCAAATTGAATCGAACAATGCATAAAAAGAATTCTACACCATAATCAAGTGGGCTTTATCCCAGGTATGCAAGGCTGGTTCAATATTTGAAAATCAGTTAACATACTCCATCACTTCAACAGGCCAAAAGAGAAAAATAACATGATCATAACAAAGATGCAAAAACAGGATTTGACAAAATTCAACACCTATTCATTATAAAAACTCTCAGTAAAGTAGGAGTAGAAGAAAACTTTCTCAATTTGATAAAGAATATCTACCAAAAAAAAACCTACAGCTAACATCATATTAATAGTGGAAAACTTAAAGCTTTTCCACTAAAATCAGATACAAGTCAATGATATCCCCTTTCACCACTCCTTTTCATCAACATATTGGAAGTTATAGCTAATAAAAATAAGATAACAAAAGGAAATAAAAGGTATACAGATTGCTTAGGAAGAAATAAAACTATCTTTGTTTACAGATGACATGATTGTCTATGTAGAAAATCCAAAAGAATCAACAATAACAACAAAATCGCTGGAACTAATAAACAATTATAACAAGGTTGCAGGATACAAGATTAACATACAAAATTCAATTGATTTCCTATATACAGGCAATGAACAAGTGACACTTGAAATTAGAAACACAGTGCCATTTATTTTAGCAACAAAAAATAAATAAATACTTAGGTATAGATCTAACAAAATATGTATAAGATCCATATAAGGAAAACTGCAAAACTCTGATGTATGAAATCAAAGAACTAAACAAATGGAGAGATATTCCATGTTCATGAATAAGAAGAGTCAATATTGTCAAGATGTCAATTTTCCCCAACTGAACTAATTGAACCTATAGGTTCAGTGTAATCCCAATCAAAACCCCAGCAAGGGGCGCCTGGGTGGCTCAGTTGGTTAAGCGACTACCTTCGGCTCAGGTCATGATCCCGGAGTCCCTGGATCAAGTCCCGCATTGGGCTCCCTGCTTGGCAGGGAGTCTGCTTCTCCCTCTGACCCTCCCCCCTCTCATGTGCTCTCTCTCTCCCATTCTCTCTGTCTCAAATAAATAAATAAAATCTTTAAAACAAAAAAAAAACCCAGCAAGTTATTTTGAGGATATTGACAAACTGATTCTGATATTTGTATGAAGAGGCAAAAGACTCTGAATGCTATATTGAAGAAGAAGAAAGTTGAAAAACTAATGCTACTTGACTGCAAGACTTGCTATAAATCTACAGTAATCAAGAGTACGGTATTAGTGAGAGAATAGACAAATCAATGAAACAGAATAGAGTCCAGAAATAGACCCACATAAATATACTCAGCTGATCATTCACAAAGGATCAAAGGCAATACAATAGAGCAAGGATGATCTTTTTAACAAATGGTTCTAGAACAACTGGACACCCATACGTAAAAAAAAATAATAATAATAATCTAAACATAGCCCTTAACATCTTTCATAAAAATTAACTCAAAATGGATTATAGAGGGCGCCTGGGTGGCTCAGATGGTTAAGCGTCTGCCTTCGGCTCAGGTCATGATCCTGGAGTCCCGGGATCGAGTCCCGCATCGGGCTCCCTGCTCTGCGGGGAGCCTGCTTCTCCCTCTGCCTCTCTCTGTCTCTCATGAATAAATGAATAAAATCTTTAAAAAAAAAAAAATGGATTATAGAGCTAAATGTAAAACAAAATTATAAAACTCCTAGAAGATAACAAGAGAAAATCTACATGATCTTGGATATGACAATAACTTTTTACTTACAAAACTAAAGCACAATCCGTGAAAGAAATATGACTAATAACGTCATTAAAATTAAAAATTTCTGCTCTCTAAAAGACAATGTCAAAAGAATGAGAAGATAAAGGCACCTGGGTGGCTCAGTCATTAAGCGTCTGCCTTCGGCTCAGGTCATGATTCCAGGGTCCTGGGATCCAGCCCCGCATCAGGCTCTCTGCTCTGCAGGAACTCTGCTTCTCCCTCTCCCACTCCCCCTGCTTGTGTTCCCTCTCTCGCTGTGTCTCTCTCTGTCAAATAAATAAATAAAATCTTTAAAAAAAAAAAAGAATGAGAAGATAAGTCACAGACAGAGAAAATATTTGCAGAAGACATGTCTGATAAAGGACTGTTATCTAAAGTATACAAAGAACATTTAAAGCTCAACAATAAGAAGACCAACAACGCAATTGAAAAATGGGCCAACCACCTTAATAGATACCTCACTAAACTAGATATTCGGGTGGAAAATAAGCATATAAAAAGATGCTCCACATTATATGTCATCAGGGAAATGGAAATTAAAATAACAGTGAGATACCACTACACACCTATTAGAATGGACAAAATCCAGAACACTGACAGCACTAAATGCTAGCAAGGATGTGGAGTTCCTTGTGTAGCAAGGAACTTTTATTCATTGCTGGTGAGAATGTAAATTGTTACAGCTACTCTGGAAGACAGTTTGGCAGTTTCTTACAAAATTAAACATACTCATACCATATGATCCAGCAAATCACACTCCTTGGTGCATATCCAAAGAAGCTGAAATCATATCCACACAAAAATTTGCACAAAGATGTTTATAGCAGCTTTATTTGTAATTGCCAAGAACTTGGAAGCAGCCAAGATGTCCTTCAAGAGATGAGTGGATGGATGAACTGTGGTATATCCAGACAATGGAATACTATTCAGTTTTAAAAATAAATGAACTATCAATCATGAAAGGCATAGAGGAAATTAATTGCATATTACTAAATGAAAGAAACCAATCTGAAATGGCTATGTACTGTATGATTTCAACTATATGACATTCTGGGAAAGGCAAAACTATGGGGACAATAAAAGGTTCATTGGTTGCCAGGGGTTTGAGGGTGGAGGACAGATGACTAGATGGAGCACAATACCGACTTGGGTGATTATGATATATTAATACAGGGAAACTCTATGCATGTGTAGAAGCAGGGGTATATGAGAAATCTCTGTACCTTCTACTGTAAACCTATAACTGCTCTAAAAAAATCTTAAAAAAAAGGGAGCCAAGCCATATCAAGCTACATAGGATTAAAACGTGATAAATAAGAGGGATGTTTAAATGGACAAGCTGAAAAGAATTCTTCCGACATCAAATTTATAAAATGTTAGAGTGAGAAATTAAAATTATCATTAAATATAAAAAATATAAAGATTTTCAAGTCTTCTGTGAACCCTACTGTTCTATGCCCACCTAGATAATCTGTTTCTCCCCCTGTAAATTTTATAATTATAGGCTTCATTGTTGCAATGTAAGTCCTGACAGTTGGCTTTTCTTTTTGTAATGCAAAAGCCTGATTTGAGCTTTGATTTTCCAGGCATCCACTTTAAGGAAAGCTCTTTCAAATAAACACATTGCCAGCCACGTAATTAGAGGAAAGGCCAGGCCACCCCCACCCTTAAGGATCCTCTGTTTTAGAGATCTTGTTTGATTTCTATAACAGACCTTTTGGGCCACTGTTTTGTTTTTGTTTTTCTTTTCCTGTGTTTTAAATTCCCACTCTTATGTTTAAAATTCACCAATAAAAAGTGATGAAACCCTAGTTTCCCTCCTTTGACTCCAATAAAGCAGAACCCTAGTTCTGTGCACTCTCATTCTCTCACCCTCTACCTGTGACCTTGCTATGTGACGCCACGTGTGTTTTTTAATTTCCAGGTCCTATAAGTAAAAACCTTTATTTTTTCAAAGTTTCTTGATGGTTATTGCTGAAGAGTATCTTGTGATCATAATAAGAACCACAAGGGCAGGTCAAACCAGGCACATAACAGTTGAACAGTAATTTTTTTTTCTACATTATCAATTCTACTTAAATTGTTTTATTTTTTTCTGTCTTTAGCAATTTTCACAGATCCATGCAAGTGACTGAATTCAAAAGTCATGAGTTTTGCCATGGCTTCTTTTCTCCAGTGATCCTTTTGTTTTTAAACCTTGCCTTTGCTTTTTTTTTTTTTTTTTTTTTTTTTTGGTAAAACCCTTGAATTTTTTTTTTCCCATTTTTGTTTTTTTTTTTTTTTTAATGTTATGTTGGTTACCATACATTACATCATTAGTTTTTGCTGTAGGGTTCCATGATTCTTTGTTTGCATATAACACACATTGCTCCATTCAGTACGTGCCCTCTTTAATACCCATCACCAGGCTAACCCATCCCCCCACCCTCCTCCCCTCTAGAACCCTTAGTTTGTTTCTCAGTGTCCATAGTCTCTCATGGTTCATCTCCCCCTCCGATTTCCCCCCCTTCATTCTTCCCTTCCTGCTATCTTCTTCTTCTTCTTTTTTTTTTAACATGTAATGTATTATTTGTTTCAGAGGTACAGGTCTGTGATTCAACAGCCTTACACAATTCACAGTGTTCACCATAGCACACACCCTTCCCCAATGTCTATCACCCAGCCACCCCATCCCTCCCACCCCCCACCACTCCAGCAACCCTCAGTTTGTTTCCTGAGATTAAGAATTCCTCATATCAGTGAGATCATATGATACATGTCTTTCTCTGATTGACTTATTTCGTTCAGCATAACACTCTCTAGTTCCAACCACGTCATTGCAAATGGCAAGATTTCATCCCTTTTGATGGCTGCATAATATTCCATTGTATATATATACCTCATCTTCTTTATCCATTCATCTGTCGATGGACATCTTGGCTCTTTCCATAGTTTGGCTCTTGTGGACATTACTGCTATAAACATTGGGGTGCACGTACCTCTTCGGATCCCTACATTTGTATCTTTCGGGTAAATATCCAGTAGTGCAATTGCTGGGTCATAGGGCAGCTCTATTTTCAACTTTTTGAGGAACCTCCATACTGTTTTCCAGAGTGGCTGCACCAGCTTGCATTCTCACCAACAGCGTAGGCGGGTCCATATGCTTTTATAAAGATATATTCTCTGACTTGTATGAAATAGGATTTTATAGACCTCTAGCAGGGGGATCTAACTTAGGGGCTTATGACCTGGAAGGAAGGAGGTATTTGATTTGAGGTAAATTTGAGCAGACCTAGTTACATGTCAGCACCCAACTAACAACCAGCACCCAGGAGTCAATGGTTGAAAATGGAATATTGTGAACTTAAGTCCTCCAATGAGGATCAAACCCACAACCTTGCCCTCACCTCTTCCCTGTTTTAATAGAGCTCACCCATCATCAGTGTCCAAGAGACTAGCTCCACAGTAGCCTCAGCATTATGTTAAGGCTATTTTACCTGTGAATTGGGTAGAACCAATAAGTGCATATTCGATGAAGAATAAAAGTTCATTTTAATATTATCTAATTATTCATCACCTGCCCCCAAAGTATCCAATTCTCCCCTAAATGCTATAGCTGAAAGTGTAATGGCTCCAAAAATGTGAGTCAGGATCTTTATTACTTCACTTTATATACATTATCTTACATAATCCTTATAATTACTCTCTGAGGTTGATATATTTTTTCTTTTTACTGATAAAGACACAAAAGCTCAGACAGATTAAGGAATTTCCCTAAATTAATGTGAAAAGAAAGTGGTCAAACTAGAATTTATACACAGCTCTAGCTTTCTCTAGAGCCTTACTCCTGTGTCATGCTTTGTCAATAAAGTTGATTGCAATCTGACATGGAAGAAACCTTAGACTTAAACTAGTCTATTCTGAGGCCCAAAGAAATGGAGTTATTTTTCCAGTGACTCAAAGTCAAGGGCAGAGTTTGGACTAGAAATCCAATGTACTAATGCCAAGCCCTGTGATCTTTCTACTACACTATGCAAGGGTTATTTATTGCTGTAATATAAAGCTCTGGGAAGAATAAACAGTTGTCCCAGGCCCTATTATTCCTTGGGTGGAATGACCATGGCCTTCTGATGGATGCCCTATTCTTTCTTTAAAATCCAGGTAGTTGTCGGGGCACCTGGGAGGCTCAGTGGGTTAAGTGTCTACCTTCGGCTGGGGTTATGATCTCAAGGTCCTGGGATCAAGCCTCGTGCCAGGCTCTCTGCTCTGCAAGGAGTCTGCTTCTCCCTCTCACTCTCCCTGTGTGCTCTCTCTCTCTCAAATAAATAAATAAAATCTTAAAAAAAAAATCCAGGTAGTTGTCATCTCCTTTGGAAAGCTGTTCTTGATACTTCAGGATAATGTTACTCTCTTCTTCCTACATACATCTATTATTGCCTTATCATGTCATCTAAATCATATCATAATTTATAAATCATAAGGCTTTATCTCTTTTAAGATTGAGCCTCTTGAGAGCATGTCATTCATCTCTATAACTTGTATAAAAAATAGGTATAAAAATAGTGTATAGGGCGCCTGGGTGGCTCAGTTGGTTAAGCGACTGCCTTCAGCTCAGGTCATGATCCCAGGGTCCTGGGATCGAGTCCCGCATCGGGCTCCCTGCTCTGCGGGGAGCCTGCTTCTCCCTCTCCCACTCCCCCTGCTTGTGTTCCCTCTCTCGCTGTGTCTCTCTCTGTCAAATAAATAAATAAAATCTTTAAAAAAAAAGTGTATAAAAAAGGCATATAGCAAGCAATAAATATTTCTGGAATTGAATTTTCTAAATTTCCATTTTCTTGAAAAAATTATGATTAATATAGGCTTCTAAGTTTTATCCAAATACAATCAAATATAACTTTAAAGATATCATATTATCCATTGTTTTAGTCAAGTATTTATTAAAATAGATAACTTTCCATGTCTATTTGAGCCACTAAAACCTAAATATAGAATTATTCTCAATAAAAATTCAATTTTTCTTCAAATTATTATTTATAAGATGCACCAATATTCCAAATTTCTTAGAAGGAAACATCCCTTTGCAGTCTTACACACTATTCCTAGTAGTGCACACATTATTATGAATGTGCTTCTAGGCCAAAAATGCTCAGTCTACCCCAGGTACAGAGGTTTTCCTTCTGCATTATTGTCTGTCCATGTAGGTTTCTATTCCTCCCAATGCAGTGACAAGATCTATATTCAGAAAACTTTGTTTCAAGTTCCAAATATTCCATTTACTTCCTAAATGAATATGTATAAATCCATAACATTTGAGCCCATCAAAATGGGAATAAGAATATCTGCTCAGCCTACTTCCTGGCAAAATAGTGCAAATCAACTGGGTAATGTTTATAAAAGTGCTTGGTCAGCACCTGGATTAGTCCTAGTTCTTATTATTTGTTCAGATTTTGCTCATATGCATGGCATCTACTATCCTAATATCACCTTCTGTCTTTTTTGCTACTAATAAAAATATAAATATAAGTGAAATCTCATTTCATCCCAAACTTTAGAGGAAATTTGCAAAATATTTACTTTTTTACAAGATTTTATCCAAATTAATGATATGTATAGAAATTGTTCTCCATGGACAGACATTAAATGAAACAATAAGCTTTATAGTGGTTAAGTTATAAAGTAAAAATAAGTAGTTTGAGTTGGTAGAGTCCTCTTCCAGGGTCTTCAGTTTGCATCTGGGTTATGTTATTTTGGCAAGTGTCACTGAAGCTCATTATTTTCTGATGAGAGTGTTTAGCTTGGAGGAAGTTAATGAGCATGGATGGGAAAGTGTTCCTTAATATCAGGACAAAGAAAATGTGACCAGCAGCATTACTAGTGTTCCTCTGTTCATCCCTTCCTACCTACAACACAATCAGCAGAAAGATCTTTCAATAGACACCTTACAAAGACTAGCAAGGACAGAGCAAGCAACTCTGCACTGTTGTTCCTTACAAAAAGTTATTGTCTCTAGATCAATGAAGCACTCTTTCCACAGGCAGTCACAAGCACAGATAATGTCACCTTGTAGTATCAAAGACTTCCTTGAAATATATTACATTTAATGTAATTAATATCATTAATATGAGATATAATCACTACATGTTATTAATATTGAAATAGAAATGACTTGGATGTTTATTGTAGATTTTTTTCTAAGGCATTTAAAGCCCAGAGCTTTCAAAACTCATTCAGTTTTCCAAATTGCACCTGCATTTATGAAATCCCTCCAGGTTATGAAGATTGAATTTTAGACCTCCCATTAGAGAAAATCCAAAACAAATAAATAAATCAGCACACAAGTTTCACGTGCCACTGTAATTTTAAAAGACTGCATTTCTCCTGAATGTCAACCAAATAGAAATTACATTAGAAAAGTCTTCAGCTACAATTCCCCAACCATAGATTTGCGAACATACTGGTAAGTTCATCTTTATTATGACATCTTGATGTAACTTACCCATAGTTAAATGGTCCAGAGCGACCAGAAAATTAACTCTGTATTTCCATGTCACATTCACCCTCTTTTCCCCTGCCCACCCCCTGCTTGAGAACTGTCTATCTTTCCCCAGGTCTCTTAAACAAGTTTTTTTTTTTTTTTTTAACAGAGAAAAGAAGATTGAGATAGAATTCATCCAACAAATGAAGCTAATTAAAATTTAAATTCAATTAATTAACATATAGTGTATTACTAGTTTCAGAGGTAGAGTTCAGTGATTCATCAGTTGCATATAAAGCCCAATGCTCATCATATCAAGTATCCTCCTTAATGCCCTTCACCGGGTTACCCCATCCTCCTAAAAACCTCCCCTCCAGCAACCCTGTTTGTTTCACATAGTTAAGAGTCTCTTATGGTTTGTCTCCCTTTCTGCTTTTGTCTATTTTCTTTTTCCCTCCCTTCACCTATGATCCTCGGTCTTGTTTCTTAAATTCGAAGCTAATGTTCCTTCAACCACTGATTACTAATGGGATCCTATAAAATGTCAAAGGGCATTTATGAAATGAAATGAAAATAAGAAAAGCAGTAACGAGCAGTACAGTTTAGTGAAAGTGTATATACTCATATACTATTATAATTTAAAATTTTAATTTAATAAAAGGCTTTGTTAGAAGGAACAAAATTATTACGGACACCAATGTTTGGAAATATTTGAAATGCCATGGTGAAACCCTGTGGTTAGCAAGAGAAAGATGAGGAACTTACCTAGAGAAAAAAGATGAGAAAGAAGAGGACCAAGTTTCACTTGCATATTTGAGCCTACCTGAGGGATATAAAGAAGAATACAGTTGAAGCTCAAGTAAGAAGGACAAAGAACTATGCACATGTTACTCCTAGAAACCCAGTGACAGGGTTACCTGATCAATTAAAGGATATTATAATTAAACATGTAGATGAGACACAGAAAGAGAGAGAGAGATGGATGGTTGGATGGATGGATGGATGGATGATAGATAGATACATACATACATTCATACATGATAGACAAATGAAGTAAAAACAGCAATTAATTATGAAGTACCATAGAGTTTTTCAAGTCTACTTAATTCTATTTTAGGTCAAAGACTGTTGAGTGACTTTTCACAGTAAATAATAAAGTGTATGTCCTGTTGGGATGGAGTTTGTGAAATTGTTACAACTACCTTGGTTGCACATTTTTCTTGTCATGTGGCTATCTCCAAGTACAGCCAAACTTATCAAGGAGGAACAGTAAAAATGGAATTTTATTTCTCTTATTATCAACTAATGTTTACTGAGAGGAAACTAGTAGATGCCTTCATGTGCTCTGTTTCACTTTATCTTCACAACAGCCTTGTGAGGCAGGGGTTTTTATCTCTGTCCAACACTTTATGAATGAGTAAACAGCTCAGGCATGGTAAATAATTCACTCCAAGAAAGTGTTACAACTTCAACTTGAACCAAACCTTATGTGTCTTTTCAGCAGCACATACTGACCATTTTTTTATTCATTTAACTGGCATTATTAAATTAGGTGTTGTAGAGAAAGTGATAAGGACATAGTCATTTGCATGGGGTTTAGAGTCAATCAAGGATAAAATTCCAGCTTTGCCATTTAGAAGCTGTTTAGCCTTGGGGAAGTTACTTATCTTCTCTAAGCATTAATTGCCTCATCTATAAAATGAGGATTCAAAATACACCTATTTCAGAGGACTGTTGTGATAATTAAAGAAGATATACAATACAAAATACTTAATTCAGTTCCTAGGTCATAGTATGCATTCAGGAAATGGTAGCTGCTCTAATCGTGATAAATATGCCATGGCCTCTGCCCTCAAAGACTGCAGATTTAAGGAGGGAAGATTACATATGCATCAAGGGACGGTCATCCATAATTGAAAATGACATTGTTCAGAGGAAAGAGTGATAAATTCAGTCTAGGGAGATCATGGTTATCAGTGTGGAGGAGGACATATTTTTTTAGGGCCTTGAGGAATTGCCTTATGCAGATGCAGTGACAGGGCATCCCAAGGAGAGGCATGAACAAAGCTGGAGGCAGAAAAATAAACAAAGAGGACTGAGATTGATTTAAACATATGCTCTGTATAGGAGTAAATGAGAGACAGGACTAGGAAAGTATATCAGAGACTTGAGTGTACCACTAAGGAATTTATTCTTTAGTAAAGGATAATATAGAACCTCTGAAGATTTTGAAAAGAGGAGTCACAGGAATGTGATTTGAACTAGGTAAGTAAGATATAAATGTAAAATGTAGAAAAAAATGAAAAGGAAAAATAAGAATCTGTCTTTAACTGTTAAGAGAATGTATGGAAATCAAAATGTGCAATCATGGTACTTGAGCAGGATGGGAGGGTGACACCGAGAAAGGCGCTGTCTCTGAGATGACTGACACATTCAGTGGACAGGCGCTGGTAAACTAATGGGGCAGATGGGACAAGGGAGAGGAAAGGAAAAAAATGACAGAAATTGCAAGTGAGTGGAGAGGACAGTAGAGGCACTAAAAAGAGAGAGCAATTGGAAAGACCAGCTTTGCAGAGCAGGAGATGAGCCCTCTTGTGGACACACTGCATTTGAAACCACAGAGTTGCCAAAAGAGAGTTTGTGAGACCATAGCTCAGGAAAGACTTTAAATCATGTTGACTGATTTGAATCAACACAAGGCTAGGAAGTGAGGTACGCTTCGCAGAATGAAATTGCCGAGGTAGAGAGAGAAAAGAATCCGGGGGTGGGGAGAGGAAGAGTCACAGAAACGACATGTGAGAAATCAGAATGTTAAAGCATCGCAAAGCCAAGTGAGAGGAAGTTATAAGTAAAATGGAGCGTTATCAGTGCAACATGGTACAGTGCTGTTAATGATAACAACTAATAAAAGACCAATATTAACCTTGGAAAATAAAAATTCATTGGTGCATTCTCTTGGGAAAATACTTTGATGTTTCTCGTCATGTTAAACAGACAGACCCTATTAACAAGCAATCCCACCCATAGGCATCTACTTAAAGAGGAAACATATGTTCACACAAAGACTTATACACAGATGTTCATAGCAGCATTATTCATGATAGGCAAAGATGGAAACACCCCAAAGGTCCGTCAATTGATGAATATATAAACAAAATGTGGTATATCCATATAATGGCATATTACCTAGCAACAAAAGGAATAAAATACTGATACATGCTACAGTAAGAATGAACCTTGAAAACATTATGATAAATGAAAGAAGCCAATCATGGAAGACCAAATATTGCAGGATTCCATTTATATGAAATGTCCAGAATAGGCAGATGCACAGAAATAGAAAGTAGATTAGTATTTGTCTAGAGATAGGGGAGATTGAGCAAAATGGGGCATGACTGCTAATGGATACGAGGTTATTTTGGGTGATGGGTAATTAAAACATCCTAAAATATATTGTTGTGATGACTGGACAGCTTTGTAGATCTTTAAGTATTTGTGTGATGAGCATATCACATCTATTTTCTTTTTTAATCCTAGAAATAACACTCTGATGTAGGTATGAATATCTACATCTTACAGAGGAGAAAACCAAAATTCCAAGAGATTAATGAATTTCTCAAGTTCATGTGCAGTCAATAAATACTAGAACTTGTGTTTAAACCCAAATCTGTCTAGTTCCAAAGGTTTAGCCAGGTCAATACAATGACTTTAAAACCACAGAAAGTTTTGACAAGCAGAACTGATGTCAGATATAGAGGATTAAAGTGCAAAGATATATAGACGAAAGACTATAGGGGTGTCAATTGGTTGTCAGTAATCCAAAGGCATGCCAGCAGAGGACAGAAGATTTGAGTGCTCAAGAGGAAAGAAAGCTTTAATGCCACTTTGTAACTTTTTGGTAAAAAAAAAAAAAAAAAAGCAAAACCACAGGAAACTTTGCAAAAAGGAAATAAAATCACCAAAGCTCTACTTTTAGAATATTGTCCAGAAAACAGTCTATAAAAGAGATGACCTGTTGAGCAATAACCATGAATATCCATACAGAACACATACTCCCAAACTGAAATCCTTCAGCGTAATTTGAAGCAGATTGAGCAATCTGCCTAGAAAGGTTGACTATGGGTAACAAGAGGGGAAGTCTGGAAGGTATTTGGCATGAAATAATTATGTTGAACATTATATCAAGTGAAACTGCGATAAGAAGGTGCTAAGAAATATTTATAAAATTCTGTTGGATGCACTCTGTCTTGTGCTGTTTATCTGTATCGGACTAATAAGAGCTAACATATTCTCTGCCACACATGTATGTTTTTTTCTGTACAAGTGAGAAGTACATGGACATTTTTGGTAGAAGTGTGTGTTTGGTAGAAGTATGTGAACATTTTTCTTTTAATAGTCCCATAGACACTTTATACATTCATCCCAGATTGTAGACCCATCAAGCACATGTTCCTCATTCATTTTCAGACCAATAGTCATAATCCATTCTTTAACAAACACTTTCCAAACCAGGCACTGCGGTGGGCCCTGGTCACAAAAAGAAAAATAACAAAGGTTAGGGGCGCCTGGGTGGTTTAGTCAGTTGGGCATCTGCCTTCAGCTCAGGTCATGATCCTGGAGTCCTGGGATGGAGCCCCGAGTTGGGCTCCCTGCTCAGCAGGGAGTCTGCTTCTCTGTCTGCCCCTCCCCTGCTTGTGCTTTCTCTCTCTCTGTCTCTCTCAAATAAAATCTTAAAAAAAAAAAGAAAACTGAAAAGTTTACACAGCATGCCAGGGAATGTCCACATGTAAACAAAGCATGATAGTATGTTGTACGATGGATCTATAATAGATGCATATAAAAATCAGTATTTCATATCCATCAGTATCTCACTATAACCATTTCAAGTAATAAGAAAATTTAATGTAAGTAGTTGGAAGAGGCAGAATCTGAGAAGCTACAGAGTGGACAGTGAGATGACATAGACATTATCCCACAGCAGATAGCCTCTACCAGCCAGAGATTGGAGGAAGAGAGAAGACATAGTTGTAGTGGGTTGAATGGTGGCCCCTAAAAATATATGTCCACATCCTGATCCTTAGGTCCAGTGGATATTACCTTATTTAGAAAAAGGGTCTTACAGATGTAATTAAATTAAAGATCTTGAGATGAGATTATCCTGGATTGCTCAGGTGGACCCCAAATCCAATACAGTTGCTCTTATAAATCACAAAAGAGTAGAAGATGCATAGAGAGATGAGGAGAGGCCATGTGAAGACAGAGGCAGAGATGGGAGTGATGTTGCCACACAAGCCAGGGAGCCCCTGGAACCACCAGAAGCTGGAAGAGATCTAGAGATTCTCTCCTAGAGCTGTCCAAGGGAGCACATCCTTGCTGACCCCTGAATTTCAGATTTCTGCCCACCAGGAGAGAATACATTTCCATAGTTTTAAGTGTGTAGTTTGCAGTCAATTATTACAGTAGCCCCAGAAAACCAATACCACGGTGCTACCAGAGCTGGAATTCTCCCCCATGGATCATGTCCAAAGGGAGCTGGAATTTCAGAGGGAATATAACCACTGCTAGAAAATCCACTCAATGCAGACAAGAACGGGCAGACCTCAGCTTCCCTCCTCCCAGCCCCCATCTCCTCTCCTTGGCTGACACCAGTCTTAAGTCAGCTGACCCAGGAGCCTGGGGAATGCAGGCTGGAAAGGCCACCCTCCCCCCACCAATCAGGGCAGAACCAGGAAGGATGAAGAATATGTCTGAGGGCCACAGACTCAGGGACAGCATACTATGGGAACACACTGGCTACATTAAGCTGGATAAATCAGGATATTTTCACAGAGCAGTTGACATTTACTTTTTATCTAGATGCATGAGTAGAAAATCATCAGGCAGTGGAGGCAAGGCCTCTCAATGGGTGAGAAAAACATGTGCAAAGTCAAGTTCAGAAGCCTGTGCAGCCTTCCTTTCCTCCACTTCTGTGCTTCTGATCTCCCACGTGGAAAACAAATATGGGCTGGATGTAATCATGAGGGGGCAGGCACCCAGTAATTGGTCTGGGGTCTAATCTGAAGATTTAGCCATTTTACGTTCAAGACAGAGAAGGTGCAGGAAATCCCTCTGGGAACTCCAGGCTTAAGCTGCACTCTCCAAGTCAGTTTTAAGAGCTGTGTTTTTAAGCATTTTTAAGTTTCAAGAGTTGAGGAACACCTGGGTGGCTCAGTCAGTTAAGCATCCAATTCTTGATTTTGTCTCAGCTCATGATCTCAGGGTCGTAAGATCGAGCCCCAGGTCAGTCACCTTCCTGGGCATGGAGCCTGCTTAAGATTCTCTCTCTCTCCCTCTTCCTCTGTCCTTCCCCCACCTCTCTCTCTCTCTCACTCTCTCTAAAAAAAAAAAAAAAAAAAAAAAAAAAAAAGAGTTTCAAGAGTGGGGCAAGCTTGGGCACCTGGGTGGCTCAGTTGGTTAAGCCCTGCCTTCGGCTCAGGTCGTGATCCTGGAGTCCCGGGATCAAGTCCCGCATCAGACTCCCTGCTCGGCGGGGAGTCTGCTTCTCCCTCTGACCCTCCCCCTTCTCATGCTCTCTCTCTCTATCTCATTCTCTCTCTCAAATAAATAAATAAAATCTTAAAAAAAAAAAAAAAGAGTGGGGCAAGCTGTGTTAAGGCTGTTAGGTAGTAGTAGAGGAGTATAATGATTCCTATTTGTTTTTTCACCTCGTGTGTATAATATATTTATACCGTGTGTATAAGGAATCCTAGTACAGGTCAACCCCCTACCTAGTCCCCAAAAGAGAGATTAAGTTTTAGTTCATTTAATCTATTCATATATAAGAGTTCATTACACAGTTGAAGCATGTTCCAGAAATTCAAAAGAAACATGTGGGCATGAGAGAGGTTTGGAAATCATCATATAATAATTTCAAACCTGGTATTGGATGAGATCATCTGGGTGGACGGTGGATGAGTATTGAGTCCATGTTCTAGGCAGCCTTCCAATGTCGGGAGTATTGTTCTTGGAGTATTCTAGCACTGTTCCTCAGCCACCTACAGCTATGTGGGCTCTCTCACCTTACCCTAGACTGAGCAGAAGTTATCAATAGAAGCTTAGCTTTAAGACATTAGACAACCCTTCACTGCAATACCTATTCTCCAGGTATTGAAATGGATTGGTCAGAAAATAACACTGTAAAGCCATCACAGCTAAGGAACATTATTTTTAATCCATCAATTCCACTTGGATTTCAACAAGAGAGTCGAGGGGAAAAGGTGCCATGATGTCATTTGATTTACACCTCCTGCAAATATAACTCAGTTTTTAAAGGCTCCGCTTTTTTGTTTCTTGCTCACTTTATCCTTTCGATCCTTGCTCACACAAAAATACGGTGATATTTTCTTATTTTCGATCCCTTCTTAAGTGACCTTGAAAGGCTAAAGAAGATGTTACAGTAAGGTTTCTTTTCTTGGTCTTGGTAAAAGAGAATGAAAATGCTGGCTTGTCAACTAAACGGGCATCAGATGGTAACAAATGAATGCAGTCCTTCTCCGGGGACAAGGCTGTATCCAGGCAGAGGCGGGCGGTGCTACAGTGTTGCACATCAGTGAGTGAAGCACTGCAGATAAAATGCAAATCAACCTGTCTTCTGGGCAACAAGCCCAGGCAAGAAAGAAACCTTGCTCTTTACTGGAAGCACACCATCCTTCTTGTCCACATTTCCCAAATGCCTGTCATTTCTTCAAGAGAATATCAAATAAAGGACTAGCCTCCATGAAGACACCATCCTGGGGTGGGGGGTGGGGGGGGACTTTGACCTTTCAAAGCTGTTATCAAATTATATATTTTTTAAGGATTTTATTTATTTATTTGACAGAGAGAGAGAGAGACAGCGAGAGAGGGAACACAAGCAGGGGAAGTGGGAGAGGGAGAAGCAGGCTTCCTGCTGAGCAGAGAGCCTGATGTGGGGCTCTATTCCGGAATCATGGCCTGAGCCGAAGGCAGACGCTTAACGACTGAGCCACCCAGGTGCTTCAAATTACATTTTCTTTTTTTTTTTTTTTAAAGATTTTACTTATTTATTTGACAGAGACAGAGACAGCGAGAGCAGGAACACAAGCAGGGGGAGTGGCAGAGGGAGAAGCAGGCCTCCCGCTGAGCCGGGAGCCCGATGTGGGGCTCGATCCCAGGACCCTGGGATCATGACCTGAGCCGAAGGCAGTCGCTTAACCAACTGAGCCACCCAGGCGCCCCCAAATTACATTTTCTAAAGACAGAATCATCTCCAAGGATTTAGATGTGATGGGAATTTTTTTAAAGTTTGTATTTATTTATTTGAGAGAGGTGGGGAGGGGAGCACAGAGGGAGAGTGAAAGGGAGAAGCAGAATCCCTGTTGAGCAGAGAACCCAGCATGGCGTTTGATTCCAGGACCCCAAGATCATGACCTGAGCTGAATGCAGACAGACGCTTAACAGACTGAGCCACCCAGGTGCTCCTGTGATAGGAATTTTTGTTCCTTCACTGATTCATTTCAAAAGATGTTTCTAAAACATCCCAAGTAAATCTAACTCAGAACATTTATGTCTGTTTTCTGGCCTTTGGAATATTGATTGTAGCTTTAAAATCTGTAATTCTGTAATAACTAAGATCTTAAAGACAGAAACGATTTTAGAGAGCATTTAGTCTAACAGCATAATCCATGCCTAGCAGGAAATTTCCTTTGCAATATTTTTGGACAATTCTGCTTTAACTGTCTGTGAACAGGAAACCCACCAACTATCAAGACAGCTCATCTCTTTGATTCAAAGTTCTAATTGACAGAAAGTTCCTCCTGATAGAAAGCCAAAGTGTACATCACATGACTTCCCTGCCCCACTGCCACTCCATTGAATCCCACCTGCTCTTCTCCATGATAGCTTTCATATATTCCAAAAATGCTTCTGATTTTCCAGAAGCACTACATCCATACCAGCATGTATATCACGAAGGATGCACCATGCTATGAAATTGGCCAAGATCGTGTCTGCCCTACAATATTGCACTTGTGCGGTAAGTGTTAATGTCCCTTTAAGAATAGTCTCTGAAATTTTAGGAGAACTTTACAATTTGGAGGGACTTTTACACACTCTCTTAATTATGTATCTCCACAAAGTGAGGAGGAGGGTGTTATAGTCTACACTTCTCAGTTGAAGATATTTGTTCACTCAAAACATGCCAAGCACTATTCTAGGTATTCAAGCTGGCACTGGGAGAACAGGACATCTGCTCCAGTTCATACATCTTCTAAGAGGGGGATTCAGGACCCCACATGCAGGTTTTCGTATATTAAATCCTACGGACTTTCTACCACATCACTTACCCTGTCTCTGCAAAGACAGAAGAAGACAGGGCTCACTGGTCCTGGGCAGTGTGGGGTTTAGTGAGAGACAAACACTCCTTTTGTTGATACAAAGCATCCAGTCAGCTTTTTAGAGGCCCACTCTTAAATAGAAATTGACAGTCAATAATTACCACATATTTGAGGAAAAACTCTCTATAAAAGAGAAAAAAAGGGGCACCTGGGTGGCTCAGTCATTAAGTGTCCGCCTTCAGCTCAGGTCATGATCCTGGCGTCCTGGGATCGAGCCCCACATCGGGCTCCCTTCTCCGCGGGGAGCCTGCTTCTCCCTCTCCCTTTGGGGCTCCCCCTGCTTGTGTTCCCTCTCTCACTGTGTCTCTCTGTCAAATGAATAAATAAAATCTTTTAAAAAAAAAAGAGAAAAAAAAAAAGAAAACTAACACAGAGAGCAACAGGAAGGACAAAGAGATAGTACTGGGGTGAGAGGGAGCTTTTTAAAATCTGTAGTGATACCCTAAAAGAGATAAAAGATATATCTATAAAGCAAAACAAGCTACTTAAAAAAATTTTTTTTAAAAAAACTGGTAAGAGAACAGCCAAAAAGAGATGTTAAGAATTAAGAATAAAAAAATAATAGAAAAAGTAAACTTGAAGAAATCTTTCAGAAAGTAGGACCTAAATATAACAAGTTGGAAAACAGAGAAAGAAGAAAATTGGGCAATCTTTTCAGAATGCCCAACACACATGTAATGGGAGTCCCAGAAAAACAGGGCATAGAAATTTGAAGATAAGAAATTATCCATGAGATAACTTGAGAAAGTTTCTCAGAATTGTAGGATGTTAGTTTCCATTTTGTAAGAGCCCACTTCATGCTCAGCACAATGGAAAACAGACCTAGGCTGGCACCCCTTAAAATTCTAGAACACTAGGGATTAGGAAAAGGTTCTAACACTTCCAGAGAGAAAACTGTATCTTACAAAGGATCAAGAATCAGATGGTGGTAGATTACCCAATAACAGCACTGGAGGTCAAAAGACCATGGAACAAGGCTTTCAAAAATAAATTATTCTCAAGATAGACTTTATTCAGCAAACATTAAATCAGGTATGAAGGATATTACGGATTCTCATACAATCAAACGAAAATTTTGAAAGGTACAAGAACTAGAATGTAGAGGACACAACTTGGCAGCTGTGTGTGACAGTCAAAAAGAGGAGCTAGTCCTAAAATTACCCTAGTCTTGATGAGCATGAGTAATATATGGAACTGCTGAATCACTATATTGTACACTGGAAACTAATACAACACTGTATGTTAAAAAAAAAAAAAAAGAGCTAGTCCACATTGGAGTATGTCAAAACCCTGTGGGGTATTTATTTTTAAAGAAGATGATATGGAAAATTGCCTCATGAATCTGAACATATTAAGAGATTTGCACCATTAAGAGAGAGTTCAAGTATAAATTAATGATAGCTATAAATTAGTTATAGGTATACAAAAGCCAATCAAATGGGAAAAGGATAATAGTTAACTTCAGGGAGAACAAAAAAAAAGTTGGTGAGAAAAAGAAAGCAACTGCAGTATACATACAGGACTCAGCTCTGTGAAGATAAAATGTTTATCTCACCCAGTGGCTCCTAAAGTGTGGTCCATAAGCCAGTCAAACAGCATCATCACCATCACTTGGAGAACTGAAATACTATTTCTCTGGATCCTCCCTTACTGAACTAGAAAAGGGTGGGACCAAGAAATCTGTATTTTAACAAGGTATTAAGGTAATTTCTGCTTGCTAAAGTTTGAGAAACACTGACCAAACCAAAATTACAATGCCTCTCTACTAGAGAGGGTAACGAGGCTGTTTGCATGTGTGTGATGCGGATGGGCAAAGAAGTTCAGTTACTAATGCTCTACCGAAGCATTAATAAAACCAAGAAATGAAATCTAAGCATGATATTTAGAGATATAGAAGTAGAGATGGCTGAGAGAGCAGGGGAATGCTGCTGTGAGCTTTACCTACAAACCCAGAAGGACAACTGGGTCCTAAAACAGACATTTTGAATGATAAAAATAAAAACTAAATTTTAAGAAGAGCACTGACCTGCTCAATCTGATCAACCTGATGTTCTTGGGGTCACTGAAATTAACAATGTTTTCTCTTTATAAATTATAAAAACAACACCTGAAATCTTGCCATTTGCAGCAAAATGGATGAACCTTAAGGGCAATTATACTAAGTGAAGCCAGACAGAGAAAGACAAATACCAAATACGATCTCTCTTCTGTGTGAAGTCTAAAAAACAAAAATAAAAACAAACCCAGAAAAGCAAACTCGTAGGTACAGAGAAGAGATTGGTGGTTGCAAGAGGCAGGGGGTAGGGGTTGGAAGAAATGGGTAAACAGTTTTTTGGGTGTTTTTTTTTTTTTAGTTTAAATAAATTGAGGAATAAAAAAGAAAGATCTTGATTAAAGATATTAAGGAGGTTTAAATTATTTTCATTAAATTATTTTCAGAATTACTCATATATCATAAACCACGGATCATAAAATATTCCAAAATATTCAAAATTCAATTAAAAATTAGCATTACTTTGCTACCCCAACATTTGGAGAAAAGCATGGCACCATACCTTTTGTTTTTGAGCATGGTATGATGTGCCTTATTATATATACATAGGATTAAATGAGATTAAAGAGATTATACATATTCGTGTGTGTGGGTGTGTGTGTGTGTGTAAATCTCATAAACAGTCTTTAAAAAGTGGTTATCTCCAGTTTAGAGATGAGGGAGTCCTGGCATTGAGTGGTATTGAAATTGTTTAACATCACACAGCTGGTGGATGTGCTTTCCATGAACATCCCCCGGGTGTATGTGTATGTGTGGCTCTCAGAATCGGTAAGATAGGAGGAGCTATCT